>NW_026590290.1:0-14487 GCF_907164565.1 Psammomys obesus
ATTATTTTTAGGTTTCATCATTTCATTGTGTCCCAGATTTGTTGGATGTTTTGCATCAGGAACGTTTTTTCATTTAACATTTTCTTTGACTGATGTATCAGTTTGCTCAATCTTATCTTCAACACCTGAGATTCTCTCTTCCATCTTTTGTATTCTTTTGATGATGCTTATATCTATAGTTTCTGTTCCCTTTCCTGGGTGTTCCATTTTCAGGATTTTCTTTGTGGTTTTTTTAAAAAATTTTTTCTATTTCATTTTACAATTATTGGGAAGATTTTTATATTTCCTTCAACTGTTTGAATGTATTTTTCTGTATTTATTTAAGGAATTTGTTCATATTCTCTTTAAAGACCTCGGTCTTTATAAGATTAGATTTAAGGTCTTCTTCTGCATTTTCTCTGTAAGGATATCCATGGCTTCCTTCACTCCTTTAGTAATTATCTGGGCTCTGGTGATGTCTTTCTTTTTACTTTTTTATATAATTTTATATAAAAATTATATAAATTTTTACTTTTTATATTAATTATAGTTTATTCACATTGTATCCCAGCTATAGCCCCTTCTCTCATTCCCTCTGAATAACATCCTCTCTCTCTCATCTCCCATTTCCCTCTCCAAGTTCACTGATAGGGGAGGCCTTCCTCCCATTCCATCTGACCCTATCTTATCATGTCTCTTCAGGATTGGCTGCATTATCCTCTGTGGCATAGCAAGGCTGCTTCCCCCCTCAGAGTGTGTGGGGGTTCAAAGAACCTGCCACTGAGTTCATGTCAGAGACAGTCCCTGTTTCCCTTACTAGGAAACCCACTAGAACACTGAGCTGCCATGGGCTACATCTGAGCAGGGGTTGTAGTTTATATCCATGAATGGACCTTGGTTGGAGTATCAGTCTCAGAAAAGTGCTGATATTTTGATTCTGTTGCTCTTCTTGTGGAGCTCCTGTCCTCTCCAGGTCTTACTATCTCCCCCTTCTTTCCTAAGATTCCCTGCACTCTGCCCAAAGTTTGGTTATGAGTCTCAGCATCTGCTTTGATTCACTGCTAGGTAGAGTCTTTCAGAAGCCCTCTGTGGTAGATTCCTGTCCTATTTTCTGTTTTCTCCTTCTTCTAGTGTCCATCCCATTTGTCTTTCTGAGTGATGATTGATCATCACTCCTTCTTGCTTAGCTTCTTTAGGTGTACAGATTTAGTATGTTTATCCTATATTAGAGGTCTAGTGAGTATACTTATAAATGAGTATTTACCATGTGTGTCTTTCTGCTTCTGGGATAGCTCACTCAGGGCAATCTTTTCTAGATCCCACCATTTGCCTGCGTATTTCACGATTTTCTTGTTTTTAATTGCTGAGTAGTATTCCATTGCGTAAATTACCACAATTTTTGTATCCATTCTTCAACTGAGGAACAGCTGGATCGTTTCCAGATTCTGGCTATTACTAATAATGCTGCTTCAAAAACGGTTGAACAAATGTCCTTGTTGTGTACTTAAGCATATTTTGCATAGGAGTCGTATAGCTGGATCTTGAAGGAGAGCTATGCTTAATTATCTGAGAAAGTGCCAGATTGGTTTCCAAAGTGGTTATACGAGTTTACATTTCTACCAGCAATGAAAGAGGGTTCCCCTTTCTCCAGATCCTCTCCAGCATGTATTGTCACTTGAGTTTTTGATCTTAGCCATTCTGATGTGTGTAAGGTGAAATCATAGGGTCATTTTGATTTGCATCTCCCTGATGGCTAAGGACATTTAGCATTTCTTTAAGTGTTTCTCTGCCATTTTATATTCTTCTACAGAAAATTCTCTGTAGAAAATTCTCTCTTTAACTTTGTACCCCATTTTTTAACTGGATTATTTGATTTGTTGCTGTTTAACTTCTTGAGTTCTTTATATATTCTGAATATTAGACCTCTGTCAGATATTGCGTTGGTGAAGATCCTTTCCCAGTCTGTAGGCTGTTGTTTTGTTTTGAAAACAGTGTCTTTGACTTTAAGGAAGCTTTTCAATTTCATGAGATCCCATTTATTGACTGTTGCTCTTAGAGCCTGTGCTGTTGGTGTTCTCTTCAAGAAGTTGTCTCCTGGTCTGGCTCTTCTTGAGTATGCTCTTATAATGATCTTTAGGCATCTGGTAGTCCCTAGAGTGGGCTGGCCATTGGAGGTGCATGTAGAGTTGTGGGCAAGAAGATGTAGCACAGGTGAGCAGATGTAGTTTACTTCTATTGACTGTGTTTTAGGGGTCTTGGCATGCAGGGTATAGGGGGTAGTGGTGTAACCTGGATATTTGTGGGGTCAGCAGGCCTCTTCCAGGAGGCAAAGAGTGCCATGACCCAGATCATGGAGCTCACAGGACAATGTAATCAGTAATTATAAAATCATATTCATATTTATTCTGCAGGAAATCTGCTCAAAAGAGGGAAACAGTTACAGCAGACCACATGCAGTGAGGATTTCTCTGTGCCATTTCTATGAGAAATACAACAATGTCAAGCTTGGAAAGGCATATGAGCGGCAGGAAACAACCTGGAGACAAAGTCCCTGGGGCTGTGCCTCGCCAGGACAAACCCATTAGTCAGCTGGGCATATATGATGGACTGCCTCCAGAAAGCTCACCTGCTTACCACAGGCCCTTTCTGCACCAAAGGCTCCTGGGCTCCTGGCAGCAAAGCAGGGCACAGCCACATCCCTGCATGTCTATTCCTCCCTGAGACTTCTCATCACTCTGTTTCTCTGCACTATGCTCATGCTTCTGTTCACTGCTTATCTGTTTCAAATACAAATGCTGGCAGTGACTCTAGTTCACACTCAACCAAAGAGCTTTCTTCCATCCTCCTCTCCACCTTCTCCCTGTGTTGGGGAAGTGGGAGATAAGCTGTGAGTAATTAGGTACATGCTTGAGAAGAGGTATGTATCAATGTAAAGGCCAGAAGTAAACTTTGGGTGCTGTTTCTCAGGAATTGTGCATCTTGTTTTGTGACACAGGGTGTCTCCCTGAGACCCGAGGCTTGCCTACTAAGCAAGGATGGATGACCAGGAAGCCCAAGAGATCCTTTTGTCTCTGCCTCCTAAATGCTGATGTAACTAGTATAGGCCGCATGTATAAATGTTGAGATGTACACTGGAGATGAAATTTGGGTCTTCAGGCTTGAGTGACAAGGACCTTAGAAATCAAGCTCTCTACTCAGCACTCACTCTTTACATGCCCTGTTCTTATTATGTGAACTTTAAAAACTTATTTTCAAAAAACAAAAAACAAAAAAAAACTTATTTTCTTTTGTTTCTAGTCTTAACTATAATGAGAATTTGACCAAAGTCATACTAATTCAAAGATATTTTTATTAAGAACATGCAGAAAATACATTACTGTGAATTATTATAAGAAAAGTTTTTTTATATATATGGTTGTAAGCCTAGACTTTTATGGCATATCCAGTGACTCCAAATACTACAAAATGGAATATGTGTATTTCCTGAATTTTAAGGAGTTTGAGAACATTTGAAGGAATAAAGGACATGAGTTTCTTGATGGTGAGGGAAATGTATGATGGGCTAAAAGTGATTGCAGAAGACAATACATCAGGAGCGAGGTAATCTGATCTCTTTAGACAGGAATGAAGCAGAGCTGGAAAGGGGGTGGTACAGAGGCAAATCCATTGACAACTGGGGTGGTATCAATGTCCTTTGGGTGAACCAAAGGCTTCAGCTTAAAGTTTTGTAGAACAGTGGTCAGGAAAAGAAACAGCTCCATGCGGGCCAGGCCCTCTCCTGCACATATCCTTTTTCCTGGGAGGAAAAAATACCAAAGAAGGTAATTATTCCCATACACAACAAACATTAATCTGAGATGCACTTTCCTGGTAGAAATATAAGAAAAAGGTAATAACTGCTGAGTTGACGGGTGGGTGGTTAGATAAATGGATGGGTGAAGGGGAAAGAAATTAGCAAATAGACAAAGAAGGACATATTTCCATCTATGATATTGTATTCAGAAACATATGATTCAAAACTATTTGTCAAGTAGATGTGTTTGTTTATACCTGTATTCAAAGCACCAAGGTGAATGGGAGTGGGGATTGTGAATGTTTCATGATGCTCATAAAACCAGTTTAGGGAGCTCAGATATGGATCCAATATCCATGGCTCACACCCTGAATTTGGAAGAGGGAAACCCTGTAGCCACTGCAGGACATGATGGCATATCTACAAGGTCCCCATCATCCCACAGTGATCTGGAAGATTCTAAACTGAGAGGAAACATCCTGCTCCAATGCTTAGTTTCTGTGAAATGATCTGCATTTTCTCTTGTGTAGTCTCTATGACCTATGCCATTTGAAGCAGCTAGAAAACCTTTCATGAAAATATTGCTCTATTTTATGCTCAAAATGTGACACATGAAAGAGCAAAGTATGGATTTCGCCCCAGCAACCTTCTGGCCCTAAGCTGTGTGGTGATCTCCCATGCACTGGTCCAGCTGCATTAGCAGGAATTATTCACTCATCTGTTTCTCAAGCCTGCTTCAGACTCTTTGGTGCTTTTGTGTATTTTTAGAGCCACAGCTGCATAGTTCAGCCTGGAGATGAGTAACACAGCAAAGTGACAGGAACTTGAATTATGGAGAAGTCTCCGCTTTCATGGTGAGAGTAAAGCAGAAATGAAGTTTGGTTTCTAGGATGGTATCTTTGGTACCTCTGTGATGGATCTAAAGGAAGAACACAAATTTCCTACACTCTGGCTTCCTCTATTTTGAACAATGGATGAACAATCAAAAGCCTCAATTTCAAGGTCTGACAAGGAGGGTGATCCTCACCACGGACATAGCATGAGCCGTGGAAGTCACACTCCTGGTCCTGCACAAACTGCAAATCTATCAGCCCCCTATGGAATCATTGTGGAAATCCCCACAAATCTGCATGCAACTGGAATCAAGGTAATGAGTTTTATTACCTTCTGAGAAAGGCATGAAGTAGTCACTTTTCTTAAAGTTTCCATTCCCATCTAGAAAGTGGCCAGGGTCAAATGTCTCTGGGTTGGGGAATTCCTTGCTGTCATGCAGCACGGATGAGAGTGATGTCATTACCGTTGTCCCCTGGAAAAACACACAGAGAAAGATTTTAAAGTAATGGTGGCCCCTAAGAAAAACATCATAGTCCAGGGTTCTGATCCATAGAAAGGTTTGCCTAAAAGAAGAGCAGGAACATTTCTAACTGAAAGAGCATTTAGGGAACATGGGTATGAGGGGATTAGAGTGTGGGTCAGTCACAGTGGTTGTTAAATTGCCTTAAGTGCAATTTGAAGTCAGTACTGGAAAGTTGAATTCAAGACCATATCAAAAATACCATTCATCACAACCAAGCTGGTTTAATTCCAGAAATGCAGGGATGGTTCAACATACATGATGTAAAGTCTTGTTTTACTCATGAGCAGAAAATTATATCTAGTGAGGTCACCCAGATCAAAGAAACAAATGCTGCAATTCTTTTCTCATTTGAGAGTATTAGCTTAAACCATTTGTATGTTTTCTGTATTTAACTTGGGGTTTATGTGGATCTAGGAAGTTAACCACAGATGACTGTCAGTGGAGGATGCATTGGGGCAGGTAGTAGAATATGGGTGAAATGAAAGTAGAAAGAGAACACTGCGGGGCAGTATCCAATGGGTAGTGGAATGATATGAATGGGGGAAGTGAGCAGCAAGATGAAGGCTTAAACAAAATGCATTGTACATGAAGAAGCTGTGTGGGAACCTGTGGTTTTGCAGTCCAGGTTAAAAAAAATATATATATATATATATAAAGGAGGAAAATAGAACATGTGTGATATCAAAGAACAGGGAGATGATACTAGGAACTAAAGGTTTAAGCATGGATAGAGAACAGTAGGGGAAAAAAGAAGTAAGGGGTGTATGCTCAACCATATTGTCAATCCTCAAGGAACATCAAGAAAGAGTGAGCAAAAGGAATGTATGAAACAAGAAAAGGTAGTGTGAAATGACGTCCCATAGATAGCACATAGCTGCTGCAGACCTGGATTCACAGCAGCTGCGCTCATGTACACGAGGTCAACACAAGATTGATCCAAGTAAAATCCCAACATAGATTGTGGAAGTGTTCTGGAGAACCTACCCCTACCAAAGAAGCTCAACAAAGGGTTACTTTCCTTTGGGTGTGTGGCAATTGGTAAGTTCCCCATGCTCCAACGAATGACCCACACCCATGTACATATGAGAAAACTCTCTGGACTCAATGGATTCTATAAAAGAATGTAAAATGTAACATTGGAAGGTAAATGTAATTAATGTGTCCTGGCAGCGTGTTGCAAGCAAGGCTGGGGGACTTGATATAATCAAGATACATTGTACCCATATATAAATTGTAAATTTTATAAAAGAAAAAAAGCTTTTAAAACAGAGAAGTCATGAACTCAAATGTGTGGCCAAGTAAATCTAAATGAATACATATGTGTATAATACGTACATTCACTGATAAAATATAATTAATATATAAAATCATTAAAATGGGTGCAGAATCTGAAAAGAAAGTGCATGTTTTCTTGGTCAAATTCATGCCAAGTGTTCCTAGCCTTTATCTATAACTCTTTCCAAATCTTCAGATGAGGAAGACAATGCAGCCACTCCTGATGAAACCTGACAGGCTAGGATCAGATGGAAGAGGCAGAGGACCTCCCCTATCAGTGGACTGGGGGAGAGACATGGGTGGAGAAGATAGAAAGAGGGTGATATTGGGAAGTGATGAAGGAGGGGACAATAAAGTGAATAAACTGTAATTAATAAAAAATAAATACATTTTATTTTTACTTTTTATTTTAATTTGTTTATTAATTACACTTTACTTTGTATCCCCCTCCTTTAGTTCCCTCTCTCCTCCTCTCCCTATTCCTTCCTTCCTCTTCCTTCTCCACACATGCTCCTCCCCAAGTCCACTGGTAGGAGAGATCTTCTTTTCCTTCCTTCTGATCCTAGTCTGTTAGATCTCTTCAGGAGTGCCTGCATTGTCTTCCTCTGTGGCCTGGTAAGGCTGCTCCCCCTCAGGGGGAGGTGAACAAAGAGCAGGCCAATCAGTTCATCTCAGAGACAGTCCCTGTTCCCATTGCTATGGAACCCACTAGGAGACTGAACTGCCATGGGCTACATCTGTGCAGGGGTTCTGGGTTATCTCCATGCAGGCTACTTGGTTGGACTATCAGTCTCAGTGAAGACCCATGTGCCCAGATTTTTTGGATCTGTTGCTCTCCTTGTGGAGCTCCTATCCCCTCCCAGTCTTATTAACTCCCACTTCTTTCATAAGATTCCCTGCAATCTCCTCATGAACAGAACACCAACAGCACAGACTCTAAGAGCAGCGATCAATAAATGGGACCTCATGAAACTGAAAAGCTTCTGTAAAGCAAAGGACACTGTCGTCAGAACAAAACGACTACCTACAGATTGGGAAAGGATCTTCACTAACCCTATATCTGACAGAGGGCTAATATCCAGTATTTATAAAGAACTAAAGAAGTTAAAAAGCAACAAATTAAGTAATAAATTTTAAAAAATTAAAAATGAGAAAAAAGATATCAAACTTGACAAGTAAGTATTAAAGTTGTACTCCTTTGTGTTTCTCAGGACTAAAACAAGTAAGTGCCCATTGCCATTAGTTCCATTCAATCATATCCTGGAATTTTTCAAATCATGGAAGGACATCATGAACACAAATTAATACTCCAGGACTGGAAAAGTATATACAAATGCACTAATCCAGATAATACCAGAGATACACATACATTCACAGACGAATCATTACCAGTAAGTACTAAAATTAGCATGATTGAAATCAAATAAATTTGTGAAGTCAATTATTTTCATAAACCAGGTTAAAAAAAAGGTCACAGGAACAAAAAAAAATCATAATATGAGAAGATTGCTATTTAAGAAATTTCCAAGAAAGTATTTCAAAGCTGCATTGCTAGAATGAAAACATCACAATAAAAGCAAAGCAAAATAAAATAATAATAATAATAATAATAATAATAACAATAATAATAATGAGTCTGAGGTTAGTGATGAGTCAAAGGATTCAGGATTTCTCCAGTTATCTCCAGATTTACTTTCAACATGGTAGACATTCATGAAAAGAGTTTTGGGAAATTGACAAAGGGTTGACACATTCCCACAGGAATACCTGAGCTTCTCTGAACAGGATTTGGAAGGCTCAGCAAATGCAGAGCTGTCCTTCCCCTGTCCCTACTTGGGGAAGAGCCCCTCCCGTTCATGAAACAGCAGAAGCTGCCCTCAGCAGAATGTGACTCAGGACTGGAACCTCACTGTGAACCTGGCAGCATGGAGAACACAGAGGAACAGCAGAGGAGAGACAAGCTTACCTTGGGGATGAAGTAGTTCCTAAATTTAATGTCACAGGTCACTGCATGGGGAACGTTGTTGGGGACGAGGTCAATGAATCTCTGGACCTCGTGAATCATGGCATCCGTGTAGGGCATGTGACTCCTGTCTTGCATGCAGGGCCTGCGGTGTTGGCCAACCACACGGTCAATCTCTTCCTGGACTTTAGCTGGTTAGTCACACAGAGATGTGTAAGAATAGGAGAGAAGTGGCATGTTTGTCACAACACAAGGCTACACAGTGAATGAAGAAGGTGCACTCCCAGCATTATAAATGCATTTTAGGTCCAGGAGTACCTGGGGAATGTGAGTATGAAGCAGACCCTGGTAAGAAGAACCTCGTTTTATTATTTTTATTTTTTAATTAATTACAATTTATTTAATTTGTATGCCAGCTGTAGGACCCCTCTCTCAGCCCCTCTCAACCCCATGCTTCTTCCTGCTTCTTGTCCCTTGTTCCTCCCCCAGTCCACTAATGGGGCTGCCCTCCTCCCCTTCCATCTGACCCTAGCCTATGGGGTCTCTTCAAGACTGGCTGCATTGTCTTCCTCTGTGGCCTGGTAAGGCTGTTCCCACCTCAGCGAAGGATGATCACAGAGCCTGCCACTGAGTTCATGTCAGAGACAGTCCCTGTTCCCCTTACTAACTAACCCACTTGGACACTGAGGTTCCATGAGCTACATCAGCTCAGGGGTTTGGGGTTATCTCCATGCACGTTTCTTAATTGGAGTATCAGTCTCAAAAAAGACACCTGGGCCCAGATTTTTTGGTTCTATTGCTCTCCTTGTGAAGCTCCTGTCCCCTCTCCTGGTCTTACTATTTCCCACTTCTTTCATAAGATTCCCTCTTGTTTTATCAGGTATCTTCAGGACTGGCTGTAAAGTCCTTCCTCTGTGGCCTAGCAGGGCTGCTCCTCCCTTGCGGGGTTGGGAGGTCAAAGAACCTGCCATTGAGTTCATGTCAGAAATAGTCCCTGTTCCCCTTACTAGGAAAACCCACTTGGTTACTGAGCTACCATGGGCTACTCCGAGCCTAGGTTCTAGGTTATATCCATACATAGTCCTTGGTTGGAGAAACAGTCTCATATGGGACCCCTGTGCCCAGATATATTTGGTCCTTGTGGAGATCCTAACCTCTCCACATCATATGGGGAGGAGGTCCTCCCCTATCAGTGGACTTGGAAAGGGGCACGGAGGAGATGAGGGAGGATGGGATTGAGAGGAAATGAGGGAGCAGGATACAGAATTAATAAAATTCAACTAAAAATAAAAATAAAAAGTATGTTTGGGGCTGGAAAAAAACCCAACAGCTTTGTGAATTATAAATCTCATTCACTGGACCTAACACCAAAACAAAACATTCCTTGACTCACAGAAGAGAAATGAAAGACTGTTTATATAGACCTCCAGGTGTGGTGATGTATGACTACAAGTCAGCACTTGGGAGCATCAGGAATTCAATGCCAGCATCAACTATGATAGCAAGTTTTATGTCAGCCTGGGCTACATGAGACTGTGTCTCAGAAGGCAAAAAAAAAAAAAGAATGAATGATGTGATGCAAGTTGTTTCTTTGTTATTATATCATGGATATTTCATGTGAAAAGTTTTAACATTTAACATTCACTGAATAAATGGCAACTTTGATCTGAAAAAAAAAAAGATTCCCTCTATTCTACCCAAACGCTGGCCATAAGTCTTAACAACGGCTTTGATACTCTGCAGGGTAGAGCCTTACAGAGGCCCTCTGTGGAGGCTCCTGTACTGTTCCCTGTTTTCTCCTTCTTCTGATGTCCAGCCTCTTTGCCTTTTTGAAAGGGTGTTGAGCATTTTAGCCAGAGTCCTCCTTCTTGATTAGTTTCTTTAGGTGTACAGATTTTAGTAGGTTTATCCTATATTATATATCTAATATCCACTTATGAGTGAGCATATACCCTGTGTGTCTTTTTGATTCTGGGATACCTCACTCAGGATGATCTTTTCCAGTTCCCACCATTTACTTGCAAATTTCATGATTTTCTTGTTTTTTATTGCTGAGTAATAATATTTCATTGTGTGGATGTACCACAATTTCTGTATCCATTCCTCATTTGAGGGCCATCTGGGCTCTTTCCAGATTCTGGCTATTACAATAAAGCTGCTGAAATCATGGCTGAGCAAATTTCCTTGTTGTGTACTTGAGCCTCTTTTGGATATATGCCTAAGAATGGTAGAGCTGGATGTTGAGGAAACACTATTCCTAATTGCCTGAGAAAGCACCAGATTGATTTCCAGATCACTTGAAGTTTTGATCTTAGCCATTCTGATGTATGTAAGTGAAATCTCAGGGTCATTTTAATTAGCATTTCCCTGAAGTCTAAGGATTTTGAGAATTTCTTTGTTTTTCTGCCATTCAATATACTTCTATTGAGAATTCCCTGTTTATCTCTGCACCCCATTTTTTAGTTGGATTACTTGATTTGTTGCTGTGTAACTTCTTGAGGTTTTTATAAATTCTGGATATTAGTTAGCTCTTTGTTAGATATAGGGTTGTTGGTGTGAATCTAACCAAGCAAATGAAAGACTTTTTTGAAAAAAACGTCAATTCTCTGAAGAAAGAAACTGAAGAAGCTATCAGAAGTCCAAAAGATCTCCTATGCTCATGGATCAGTAGGATTAACATAGTGAAAATGGACATCCTGTCAAAGCAATTTGCAGATTCATTGCATTCCTATCAACATACCAACACAATTATTTACAGAACTTGAAAGACAAATTCTCAATTTTGTATGGAAAAATAAAAAACCCAGATTTGCTAAAACTATTTTGTACAACAACAGATCGTCTGGAGGTATCTTTATCCCTGATCTCAATCTGTACTAAAGAGCAATAGTAGTAAAAACTGCATGGTACTTGCCTAGAAACAGAATGGTGGATCATTGGAATTGATTCAAAAACCCAGAAATAAACTCACATACCTATGGATAATTGATTATTGACAAAGATGCCAAAACCATCAATGGAAAAGAGAAAGCATTGTCAATGAGTGGTGCTAGTCTAACTGTAGGTCTACATGTAGAAAAATACATATAGATCCATATTTATCACTCTGCACACAACTAACCTCTAAGTGGATCAAAGACTTCAACATAAAACCAGACACAGTAAACCTGTTAGAAGAAAAATTGGGGAAGAGCCTTGAACTCATTAGCACAGGAGACAATTTCCTGCACAGAACACTAACAGCAGACTCTAAGATCCACAATCAATAAATGGAACCTCATGAAAATGAAAGCTTCCGTAAAGTAAAGGTCACTGCCATCAGAACAAAACTACAGCCTGCAGACTGGGAAAGGATCCTCATCAACCCTATATCTGACAGAACCTCCTTCTATAATGCTTTTCTCTGCATAGACTCCTCATTGTTTTCAAACTGAGACCCAGACTGTCACTGCAGAAACACAGCTATGTGTTCCTCTGACACCTCAGTGTCAGTGTCATCTTCCTCCCTTTTGTCCTCATTCTTCACTACACTGTTGTAGTTCAGGATTTTTGTGGAGCTCTCTTGGCTGGATGCCATTTTTGTTTTCTCCTACCCTTTCATTACTTATTGTAATTCATATTTACGCTATTGTTACTTCAATGTATACTGAACACAAGTAAAAAGTGAATTTCATATATACCAAAACATTGATTGTATTTGAAATTAAGTTACATCTTGTCCCATTCAGCTGCTGTCTCCTGAAATCTCCTTCCCCTCTGATAAAGAAAAAGAGAGAAACCCTCTATGCCTTTAGTTAATTAAGATAGTTCTCATGCCTCAGAACCTGCCACAGAGGGCCTCTGAAAGCCTCTGCCATGCAGACTGTGAAAGTGGATGCTAAGCCTGATGACCAAATGACTGGAGGAGTGAATGGAATTTTATGTAAGAAGTGGGAAATATCTTGTAGACATAATGAAATCTACACACTTAAAGAAGATAATCAAGAAAGTGGACACAGGCGAAGGTGATTAATTCTCATTTAGAAAGACAAATGGGATGTGCATTGAACGTATGACAGGAGTCTATCACCAAAGGCATCTGAAAGACTCTACCTAGCAGTGTTTCAAAGCAGACACTAAGACTCATAACCAAACCCTTGGCAGAGTGCAGGGAATCATATGAAAGAAGGGAAGTTAGTATGATATGGAAAGGATAGGAGCTCTACAAGGACCAAATATATCCGGGCACAGGGTCTTTTCTGAGACTGACACTCAACCAAGGACCATCTATGGATATAACCTAGAAATTCTGCTCGGATGTGGCCCGTGGTAGCTCAGTAACCAAGTAGTTTTCCAAAGTAAGGGGAACACGGACTATTTCTAACAGGATCTCAAGGGCAGGCTGTTTGACACCCCCCCCCCCAGGGGAGGAGCAGTCTGTTAGGCTACAGAGGAGGACTTTGCAGCCAGCCCTGAAGATACCTGATAAAACAGGGTCAAATGAAAGGGGAGGAGGTCCTCCCCTATCAGTAGACTTGGAAAGGGGCAGGGAGTAGACCACGGAGGGAGTGTGGGGTTGGGGAGGGAATGAGGGAGCGGGAATACAGCTGGGACACAGAGTTAACAAAATGTAACTAAAAATAAAAATAAAATAAAATAAATAAAACAAATGATAAAACAACAACAACAACAAAAAAACAAAAACAAAAACAAAAAAAAAGAAGTGGGAAATAGTAAGAGCTGGAGACGACAGGAACTTCACAAGGAAAGCAACAGAACAAGAAAATTTGAACACAGAGAACTTCCCAGAGACTCATACTCCAACCAAGGACTATTCATGGAGATAACCTAGAACCCTGACAATGCAGCCACTTCTGATGAGAAGTGATAGACTAAGATCAGAAAGAAGGAGAGGAAGACCTCCCCTATCAGTGAACATGGGGTGGGGCATGCATGCAGAAAGGAGGGGGGAGGGTGGGACCTGGAAGGGAATAGGGAGGGGCTTATGGAAGGATACAAAATGAATAAAGTGTAATTAATAAAAGTTAAATTAAAAAAAAGAAAAAAAAAGATAGTTCTCATGAATGCTGTGTTTATTCATGACACATGAGTAAATAATATAAGAATAAAAGTTCCCCCACTGTGTCATTCTCTTTTTTCTATCTCTAGATGGGATTTCTTTCTTCTATGTGTGCAACGACCACTGTTATGCTGAGGAAAGCATAAAAACTGTGTACATATCATGTATATGTATGTAATGCCTGAAGTTAATTGGTCACATGAGTGTCACAGGAAAGTCTTGCTTTCACAAATAGCGTACTATTTCTTAATTTTTAAGTGAAGAAATGTTTATAAGCATAGCATGTAATTTAATAAATACTGTAAACATGAAAAAGTAGTATAATTTACAATAATGTTTTTAAAAGAAAATACTGTTGGTACAATGGAAAATAAATTTGTTCAACAGAAGTTGCATGGAAATGGACTTTTGAAATAATAAAATTCCTTTTTCTATAACTTCTGCCTAAATGGAAATAAGTTTCTGAAGACTACACATTCTGAATACTTCCTAGATTAGAAATTATCTCAGGTAGACTCAGGAGTAATGCTTCTTCTTCAGTGATGTGAGTTTTCACCTCTGTACACCAGAATTAGATTTATCAGAATAAACTAAAGTAAATTCAAGAAGTTGCCTGCTCTAATAGCCTGATTTGTTGTAGAGGTACAACAAGCCGAAGGATGCTGGAGGTGCCTGACACAGATCACCTCCCAAGTAACACGGTCAGTGATCACCTTTAAAATAGTATTTTGTGTTATTTTATTTTATGTATATTGCTGTGAGGATGTCCTATCCCTTGGAATGGGAGTTACAGACAGTTGTAGGTTGCCATGTGGGTGCTGGGAATTTGACCTGGGTCTTTGGAACAGCAGAGTGTGCTCTTAATCACTGAGCCATCTCTCCAGCACCCTGCTGATCAGATTTTAATTGCTTTTCCTACATCCACAGTCTTTCAGTCATCCTTCTCACTATGGCCAGTGGCACATGGACTGAAGATAAGGACTGAGACTTCTCTAAGAAAAACACGCTCAGGACACTAACACTGACTTTCCAGCATCCCACAGGATTGCTGTGACTCACCA
>NW_026590291.1:0-3993 GCF_907164565.1 Psammomys obesus
TCTCTTTAAATAATAATAATAATAATAATAATAATAATAATAATAATAATAATAATAATAAATTTTAAAGTTAGTTTTTCCCAAAGGGCCACAAATCAGACTAACTGGTTAGCCCCATGAGCACCAAAAGATGGCAACAGAAAAAGCTCAAGGGCATATTTGTGAGTTGTCAAGGCTACAATATATATTCAGTTCTTTTGTATGCATATGGTTTCTGGTTCCATGCTTTCATAGTATTTCTGTGTGAGTGAATATCTGTATCTCTGCACCGACTTTTCCCTCATGTTTTTTCTTTGCTCTTTTTATTAGTAATATTAGACATCTCAACCATTTTATTGATTTCTGAAAGATTGGAGCCTGACAATTTCCTCTTTATGAAATCTGAAAGTGTGTGCCCGTGACATAAATCCACCTCCCCAAACTAATGATCTGGCCTGCTATTTATGGTTTTCTGGTCATGGGTTTGGTGCAGCTCTGTGCTTCTTTGCTATCACTGCTGTTGTTTTGGGTCAATTCGTGAAGTACTAAGCCTTTCCTGGCCATTGTCAAGGGCAATCCCAGAATTCTAAGCCGTCTTGACTTAATTATCTGCTGCTACTGCTTCCTCTGCTATTTATTCTTCATTGGCCACCACAGCACAGTCATCTGCATCACCCAGCAAGTCACTCTGAGGCTCTGTTCATGATTCATTTGTGGTGTATATGTGAGAGAGAGAGAGAGAGAGAGAGAGAGAGAGAGAGAGAGAGAGAGAAAGGGAGACAGAGAGACAGAGACAGAGAGAGAATATTGCTATATATGTGTGTGTGAGTGTGTGTGTGTGTGTGTGTGTGTGTGTGTGTGTGTGTGTATTGCTACAATTCAGGAACACTGAGGTGGTTGCTGGTATCAGTTGCCTGTCTGTCCTCATTTGCTCTTGGATTCAACTTGTTGTCTTTGGAGTTTGGTTGAAATGTCTCTCCCACATTGACAGATTTGCACACCCTGAATCTGACCACCCACCTCATCATGGGAATGAGAATTCTCACAGGGGCACCATGTCTACAGAGCCTGACTGACCCATCAGAACTGGAGTGATGTGGAGTCGTTGATGTGTCCAGAGCCTGATAACAATTTGTCTTGGGCCATCTTTAGCCCCTATTTGCCATTTCTTGCCAGCCTCTTGGTTGGACCTAGTGTCTGAGGAGTGATGAATACCTGTAGGGTCGTACTTAATCGAACACAATCTTCTTCCAGGCCTGTTAAGAATTTCACCTGATGGCATTGGAGGCCCATAGCTGAGTTTTCTGTTTTGCCATAACCTGCTGTTCTAAGGTCTAACTGAAGAGCATTTTTGGCTGTTCTGATAATATAAATATTAGGACTGCCTCCACATGGGAACGTGGAATTTGGAGTGACCCGAATCTATGCCCCCGGGCCATGGCAATTGTCATGTTCAACAAGGACACAACTCCTGCTTTCTACTATGTCCTGGAATACCCAGTTGTCCCTTCACTGAGGAGTGTCCAATGTGATTTTTCTGGCTAAAGCTTTCCTGACTGATCTACAGAAGCCAGGCTCCTGACACCCACTGTGCTGGTGTTCTGCTGTGTCTTAGCCACTTTCCTGACTGACCCCCATAGCACTGGGGGCAAGGTCAAGGTAGCTGCAGTTTTCATTGGAACCCAGAAATGTCAGTGACCACCTTCTAGACTTACAGTCAATATTGTGAGAGGATTTCTACCAATATGCCACAACACCGAGGACTAGATCATGGATGCCTTTCAGAGTTCTGGGGCTACAAAATGTCTCCAGGGTTAAAAGCACTTGTCCTTGCAAAGTACCAGCTCCCACCTGGTAGCTCATCCCATCTGTAACTCCCGTTCCAGGTTATTCAGCTCCCTCTTCTGGCCTCTTTAAGCACCAGGCATCCACCTGGTACAAACAGGTACACCTATTCACGCTGGCAAAACACTCATATGTGTAAAAATAAAAAAAAAAAAAACAGATGGAATTTAAAGTTCTTAGGAGAGGATAAAAAAGCAGAAGTGTCCATTAGTAAGTACAGCTAGTTTATTGGCCCCACAGCCACAGCATAAATTTACATAATCCCAGTTTAAATGGGTCCAGATTAAATTCTCCTGCTCAGCCAGGGCCCAGAAAGTCCCTGCTCCCTAAAAAGAAATCCTGGGATCCCTGGCACACTTTCTTTTAGTGAGTGCCAACTCTCTCAGTAAAATACAGGGATGGTCTCAGGAAGGCAGACAGAGACTATAAATCATTTTTTAAGATAATAACAAAAAGCCAATTGTGGTGTCAGATACCTGTGAAAATCAGTGGGGCAGGCAGAGGTAGGCGGGGTCTGTGTAAGTTCCAAGTCATCTGGGTTTGTAAACCATTTCAGAACACGCAAGGCCACACAGAGAAACCCTGTCTTTCAAAAACAGGGACTTGTACGTGCTGTGAGCTCTTCACATTCACATGTCCTAAGTCACATAGTATGACTTCAACCAGGCTATAAGAATGTCCTTCCAAGCATTGTGGTTCAGACATTTAATCCCAGCACTGGAGAGGCAGAAGCAGGAATATCTCTGTGAGTTTGAGGCCAGCCTGGCCTACAGAGCAAGTCCAAGTCAGCCAGAGCTACACAGAGAAACCCTGTCTCAACAAATCCAAAATGATGATGATGATGATGATGATGATGATGATGATGATAATAATAATAATAATAATTATAATAATAATAATAATAAAAACATCAGAGCCACACCTGCTGGCACTTTGCCAGGTTCCTTTCACAAGGAAGGCACCCAGTAGAGTTTACAGAAAAAATGGTGGACTGAAGATTTAAATCTTCATTTATTTCAATTTTTAAATCTCCGTTACAGGAAATTCTTAATGTGTTGAAAACAGAAGAATTCAAAGAAGGCAGGAGAAACTACAGAAGTCCCATGGGGTTGTAGGGAGACACAGCATTCTATTTTTGTTTTGTATACGGAACATATGAACACCTTCTACTGAAGAAGAATGGTGTGAAACACTTAAGGAAATATTCTGCGAGTCAGGGCCACATTATCACAGTGCTTCTCAGCTGCATCTCTTCCAAATATGCTTTTCTGGTTGTGATGCCAATTGTACACTTACTTTTTAAAAGACACATATGTTCATGTTTGTGTGTGAGTGTGTGTATGTTTCCGTGGAGGATAGAAGAGGACAGTGGATCCCCAGTTGGTTAGGGGTTGCATGACATGGCAGAGGGATACATTTTAATAATTATTAAATGTGTGAGATACATTAACCATATCGTTTGGAAATCTTAAAAGGTGATAATCCTCACAAACAGATAAATGTACCATCTGCTTCAGTGTTCTCACTTTAGCAGCCCAAGCCTAGAACCCCAGCATTCAGAAGACTGAGACAGGAGGATCACAAGTTCAAGGCTAGCCTCCCCACCTCACCATGAAAAGGTACAATTTACTCATCTATCCTGTTAGCTCAGCTAAGGCAGCATACAGCCTCCCAGTGGTCATGAGTAAGAAACATCATCCTGAAAACACAATGATAAATTTAATTCACCATATGGTGACATTTGAGATGAACTTGACAGTATTCATTCAAAGTTATGTGTGACCATAGTAAAGAATCATTAAGACATTTGTTAATCATCTTTTCATTTTCTTCCTTGAAAAACAATGCCTCCTTCTACAGATGTTCATAACACATTCATTTATGTTTTAGAAAATTTAAGCAACATGAAGTAAAGAAAAGTGGGAACAGGGTTAAAGAGGTAGCTCAGATGTTAAGAGCATTGGCTGCTCTTGTAAAAGTCCTGAGTTCAATTTCCGCAACCACATGGTGGCTCAGAACCATCTATAGTGAGATCTCATGCCCTCGTATGGCGTGCAGTGGTACATGCCGGCAGAAAACTGTAAAATAAGCAAACAAATAAATAAACAAACCAATAAATCAGAAGAAAGAAAGAAAGAAAGAAAGAAAGAAAGAAAGAAAGAAAGAAAG
>NW_026590292.1:0-10109 GCF_907164565.1 Psammomys obesus
ACAAGGTGACAGGATGGGTTATCAGGATCCAGGGACATAGATAGTGAAGGAAAGTTTTTTTCAGTGTCCTGTGTAACCAATTGAGGGCATCATTGAGAGAAGCAGTTATTGATGAACTTTGTGGTTGAATGTACAGATGATCTACTTATATGCATTGTACAGATAATGAGGAGACTGTAAAGTCTTCTTCCTTCCTGTGGCCTCCCATTTTTTCTTGTGAGTATTTAACTCCATCATTGAACAGCAATCATGAACTGCAAGTTTACTCTAATGAATGATGTACTCTTTTGAGAATTTATACAGTTTTTTTTTCCTTTTTTTCAGTTTTTTGTTTGTTGTTGTTTGTTTGTTTTCCTAAGATAGGGTTTCTCCATGTAGCCCTGACTATCCTGGAACTTCCTCTGTAAATCAAGAATGTTCTCTAACTCAGAGATCTGCCTGTCTCTGCCTGCTGAATGCTGCCAGGATTAAAGGTGTGTGCCATCACTGCTTGGCATAAAGGATCATTTTTAACTCTGACTTTTCTTATTTGATTAACTAAATAAAAAATTCTTATTTTTACTAACCAAATTGCAGAATATTGGTAGAAGAAATGATAAGAATTGAGGGTAGCTGATTAAACGCCTCCCATGTGAGGAATCTCATTGTGATAGGTATGAACATATGTTTGGAAAACTTTGAAAGTGTTTTACTTAAACTTAAAAATACCAGCTGCATGTACTAGTGTGGTCTGGTTTTTTTCCTTCCTTCCTTCCTTCCTTCCTTCCTTCCTTCCTTCCTTCCTTCCTTCCTTCCTTCCTTCATTTTTACTTTTGAGACAGGATCTCGGCAGCCTAGTCTGGCCTGTAACCCACTAGGAAGTTGCCACCAGTAGTTGCAAACATTACATTTTAAGAGGAAAATACAAAGGAAGTATTCTTTTGAGACAGTGTTTATCTTTGTAGCTTGGCTATCCTGGACCCATTTTGTAGACCAGGCTGGCTTAGAAATCACAAAGATCCACCCCCTCTGCCTCCCTGAGTTGCTGGAATTGTAAGCTTGCGCCAAGATGCCCAACTTCAAATCTTTATTTTTTAAAAACATTTTATCTTCCTCTCTCAGTTTACTTTATTTTCACTTTTTATATTTTAAATTTTTGAAATAGGGTTTCTCTGTGTAGTCTTGGTTTTCCCATAACTCAGATCTGCTGGCTTCTACCTCCCAAATTCTGGAACTAGAGGTGTTGGCCATCACCATCAGGATTAAATCTGTTTCTTAATGATACTTTACATACTAGTTACAAGTTAGTTTTCCAGCATAGGGGCTGCTATAACAAAGTATCATAAATGTGGAGGCTTAATACAACAGGTGGTTATTCTTGCATAATTTTGGGGGGTTGCTCTAAAATTTATTTGTCAGGAGGTAACCGCCTTTGAGGGCTTCTAGGGAAGAATATTTATCTCTTCTAGTTTCTGTTGGTCCCCATTGTTCTACCATTTATGGCACCATAATTCTATTTTTTATCCTCTCTTTACATGGCATTCTTTGTCTAAATCTTTTTCTTTTTTTCATAAAAACAATTTCTTTGTTCAGCCTGCTGGTACATGTCTAAAATCCCAGGTATTTGGGGGACAGATGCTGGAAGATGCCAATTTCAAGGCTTTTGTGAGTTACAGAATGAGTTCAAGGCTGGACTGGGAAACTTAATCTCAAACAAAAAATTTTAATAAAAATAGAAAAATGTCTGTGGACATAGCTCAATATAGTGAAGCACCTGCTTAGTGAGGCCCCAGGTTCAATTCTTAGTCCTTGGTGTTGGGGGGTATTAGGAGGCCTTGTTTTGCTTTATTATTTCCTTTTCTTTCTTCTTTTCCTCCCTTCTTCCCTTCTGTTTTCCCTGTACTAGGGACTGTGCCTAGAAAACACATATTTTCTCTCTCTTTCCCCTCCTTCTCTTGCTCCCTCTCTTTCCTCCCCTCCTCTTACCTTCCTACCAGACTGAGCTATATGCCCAGCCCTGTTTTTTTTTTTTCTATAGCCAAACACTATTATAATGGCTAACTCAAACTGTCAGGTTGACTCACCTGAGAGGAAGGAACCTTAAATAAAAACTGGCTTCCATCAGATTGCCATGGGGAGTGTAGACACTTTTTTAATCACTAATTGATGTAGGAGGGCCCAGTCCAGTGTGGAAGTACCTTCCTGCAGGTGGATTGTACCATTCCTGCAGGTGGGCCTGGGCTGTATTAAAAAGGTAACTTTTTAATACAATGAGTGTTGTTCCTTCATTGTTTCTGCCTCAGTCCCTGCTTTGAGTTTTTGCCCTCTCTTCCCTCAATGGATTATAAGCCAGATAAACCCTTTCCAAAGTTGCTTTGATCAATGTTTATCATAGCAACAGAGAAACAAACCAGGACAAATGTTAAACCATAGAAAACAGTGAATAAAGTTCCATAAGTAAAGCAGGCTTTAGTTTCATAAGGTGTACATTCTACTTAGGAAAGGAAAATACAGAACTTAATCTAATATTCAGTATTTCCAAAAAATGGAATAATTTGTCTCTGTATTCTGTAAGTAAAATTAGGAGAAATAGGTATCATGTCCACCAGAATTAGATTTCAGGAAGCTGTAAACACTGTGTTTTAGTGTTGAAGTCTAGGGAATAACTGCTAAAGACTTTCAAAGCCTTGTCATTCCTTTTCAGCTACAAGTACTAATCAGGTAACACCTTGGGAAAATGTGGCTTTACTGGAAAACAGGTTAATGCCTTTGATTGCAGACTGGTGGCCTTGTCTCTTTTTTTTCTCTCTTAGCAAGTTGTATGACCTGTTCACTGTTTTACTTGTGATAATAAGGTTTGAATCTATTGAAGACATTGTTAAAGGACTCAAAGACATTGTATGAGTAGTTAATAATGGTTGATAAGTAAGCCTCACCTGGGGTCTTTCTGTCCTTCTAAGGAGTAAAGATTACACACTCTGTTTTTTCTAGAATTCTTGCCTTGCTGTTCTTTTATTTTCACATGGACCTTTAACAGTATAAAAGAATTAGGAATTCATAATCTTTGGAGATGAATATAAATTTCACGATGCTTTTTTTTACATTACTGTTTATTATTATCATTTATTACAATTTATTCAAATTGTACTGTGGCTGTATCCCCCTCCCTCATATCCATCAGATCACACCCTCCTTCCCTCTCCTGCCCCTAAGCCCCTCCCCTAGTCTACTGATAGGCAAGGTCCTACTCCCCTTCTATTTGACCCTAGCCTATCACGATGTTTTATACAAGTATTCTTCCTATTGTTCTATTGTTGCACACATATTATTACAGTTATCTATCCTTCTCTCTAACATTTATCATCTGTTTATCATCTATATCATATATCTATTACACACACACACACACACACACACACACACACACACACGGTTGTGAAAATGTTATTACTTCCAAAAACTTGTGTTTCAAAAATTGATCAAAAAGAGTGATTTAAAGTCAAAAGTTTGAAGGAAATGAAATGCATGTGTCACTTTGTCAGTTATGGCATGAGCCTTGGAATGTTGACATCACAGTAGTTTCTCCCCCTGACTACCACAAAATGTTTATACTTCAGTGGTTTGTATACAGACTGCTGTAGCCATTTTTGGTTAGCACCAGCAAAGAAAAGGAGAATTTCATGCTCAATGAGAGTTTCTCTATTCCAGGCTCCACTGTGAAGGTATTTTAAAAAGACCATTATTATTCTCTTGATGGACTAGTGGTTTTGGGAAGTGTTCTATCTTGATCTCTCTAGAACATGTGAACTAATTCTTAACAGTTGCTTCATGAAAACTACTCCTGTTAGAAATAATCAATACCATTACCCCAAAGAAACAAAGTTATCACGTCAGAGAGGTATGCTCTGAGCTATACAAGAGAATGATATCTATGTATCTTCAAAACTATCTGCCTAAGTTATAAGAGATTATTTTCTGTTTCATCTAGTTGTTTTACCCTCTATGCCAACAAAGATTTGTTGGAAATTGGTCAGATTTCAGCCCAAAGTCCAACAACATTCCTGTTTTATACATTTATTTGTCAGTATTTTAACACCGATTCAGCTAGATAGGAATGACTTTCCAGACATATGCATTTAATTTTAAATTCATCATAAAACTGAGTTGACAATATTTTATAAAATACCTTTACATTATTGCCTGGTGTGTTTGATGACAAGCATTGCCGATGCTTCTCTTTGACTCTTCTATTCACAGGTATCTTTAATCCTCAACAAGTAAATCTGTGGCTTATCAATACATATTCCTTGAATGGTGTAACATGATTTAGGCATAGTAATATTCACTTAGTAAAATATGTACTTTAAATATTCAAACTGTATTATCAGGGACAGCAAAGAGACCAGCAAAATAGTAGCCACTCCATTATTACAGGGAATGTTTTTATTATGGATCAGAGAGGGAAAATGTTCAGAGTCAATTGGAAGAGTTCACAGCAGAGAGTAAAAGAAGCAGACTTGATATGACCAAGACTGCCTAGAAGAGAATGGAGACTATTAGGAGAAAAGTAGAGACAGCTTACACAGAGACAAACTGTGCTTTCATAAATGCACAGGCTGAACCTAGGTCCCTCTACATGTATATGTAGCAGATATGCATGTTACTCAACATGTGGGTCCCCTAACAACTAGACTGAGAGCTTTCTTTGACTCTTTTGCTTGCCCTTAGTTTTGTTTCCCCTAGCAGTGCTGTCTTGCCTGTCCTTAGTGGGACAGGATGCTCTTAGTCCTGCCTGATGTGATGTGTCAGAGTGGGTTGGTACATTTAGAGTGTCTCTCTGAAGAGAAAGAAGGAATGGGAGAGGGGAAAATGATTGTGGGACTGTGAGGAGAGAAGGGAAGGGCCTATGATGAAGATATAAAATTAATACATTAATTAGTGGAAAAAAGATGGGGTATTTCTAGAATATTTAGGAGATTCAGATAGTGCAAAAAGAAATGAGGATGTTTGGGAAGGGACAGGAATCTAGATGTGCGTTTTGAGATGTGTAAAAGTACAAGTACATTTACTTCCACTTCAGGTAACCTGGAGGCTACCATGGGTGTTCGTATCCTAATAGGAGCCACAGGTCAATAGAGATCCTCGGGTCCCTTTTGTTGGAGCAAGGAAAATGGTTATTTTGATGGACAAGAAGTATTTCACAAATTTTTGCTGAATGTTGTTTTTTTATATGTTTGTTTTTTTGTGGCTTATTTGGTTCTAATCACCAGAATTCATTTGATAATGCATGTAGAGCAGGTCTAGGACTGGCATTTTTGGATATTTGCACTCCCTGGGACCTAACTAGTGTCAACTATTAGGAAAGCCTGATTGTTTTCATCACACCTATTCATGTCCTTTTAAATAGTAATGGGTTTAGTTATGACATGCCATTACATAGATTTCCTTCTGATGTATTTTTGTTTCCAATATTCAAATGTAATTTTTTAAAATAATTTTTATTTTTTATATTAATTACATGTTGTTTACTTTGTATACCAGCTGTAATCCCCTCCCTCATCCCCTCGCAATCCCACCCTTCCTCCCTCATTTCCTCCCTGCCCCTCTCAAAGTCCACTGATTGGGGAGGTCTTTCTCCCCTTCCCTCTGACCCTATCTTATCAGGTCTCACCAGGACTGCCTGCAAGTCCTCCTCTGTGGCCTAACAAGGCTGCTCCTCCCTCGGGGGTTTGGTGAAGGAGGTCAAAGAGTCTGCCACTGAGTTCATGTCAGAGACAGTCCCTGTTCCCCTTACTAGGGTACCCACTCAGTTGCTAAGCTGCCATGGTCTATGTCTGAGCAGGGGTTCTAGGTTATATCCATGCATGGTCCTTGCTTGGAGAATCAAGATTCAGAAAAGACCCTTGTGCCCAAACATTTTTGGTCCTTGTGGTGCTCCCATCCTCTCCAGGTCTTACTAACTCCCCCTTCTTTCATATGCTTCCCTAAACTCTGCTCAAAGTTTGGTTATGGCCCCAATGTCCCTCAAAGGATGAATGGATACAGAAACTGTGGTACATTTACACAATGGAATACTACTCAGCAATTAAAAACAAAAGATCATCCTGAGTGAGGTATCCCAGCAGCAGAAAGACACACACAGTATATACTCACTTATAAGTGGGTACTAGACCTATAAGATAGGATAAACATACTAAAATCTGTATAGCTAAAGAAGCTAAACAAGAAGAGGTTCTGGAGTAAGATGATCAGTATTCACTTAGCAAGACAAATGGGATGGACATTGAAAGTAGGAGAAAACAAGAAACAGGACCCGAGCCTACCAGAGAGGGCCCTGGAAATACTCTACCTAGCTGTGTATCAAAGCAGATGCTGAGACTCATAAACAAATGTCATCATTTTAATATCACTATTATTGAGTAGAATATCTTAATGAGGAACTTTACAGTCTGGTGGAATTTTATCATAATTAGAACTGTATAATGACATGTATTAATGAAATTAAACACTTTCCAAGAGCTAACATTTTTTAATGTTACCAAAATACAATCATTTTAAAGACAGGCATTCTAATTTTGAATAATTTGTCCATGATTATTATATATCCAATGTATACACATATTTTATTATGAAATTGACAGATTAACTCTTTAGTCAAAATTCTTTGTGTCTCTAGGATTAATATATAAAATTTACTATATATTAGTAAGCATGTGTAGTCCTCTCCACTCTTCAAAACTTTCTGACTTCTCTGTGCATGACACTTTCTGACTATATCTCAGTACAGTGCATTCATCTTTAAAATTTGCTGTGATTTTTGCATGTGTTATACTCTAAGGTTCACAGTCTTAATGATTTTGAATGCTGCCTTTTTTCACATGGACCTTTAACAGTTCAAAAGAATTAGGAATTCATAATCTTTAGAGATGAATATAAATTTCACGATGCTTTTTTTACATTACTGTTTATTATTATCATTTATTACAATTTATTCAAATTGTACTGTGGCTGTGCCCCCTCCCTTATCTCCATCTGCTCACATCCTCCTTCCTTCTTCTGTGCCTAAGCCCCTCCCCTTTTCCACCGATAGGCAAGGTCCTACTCCCCTTCTATTTGACCCTAGCCTATCACGATGTTTTAAAAAGTATCCCTCCTACTGTTGCACACATATTATTACAGTTATCTAGCCATCTATCTCACATCTATAATCTATCATCTTTGTCATATATATATTACACTCACATATTGTTGTGAAAATCTGTTATTTCTTCCAAAGAAATGTGGTTCAAAAATTGTTCAAAAACAATGTTTTAAATCAAAAGTAATCCAATCAAAAATGGGGACAGAGCTAAACATAGAATTTTCTGTAAAGGAATATCTCAGAGAAACACTTAAAAACGCTCAATGCCCTTAGTTATCAGAGAGATGCAAATCAAAATGACCCTGAGATTTCACCTTACACCCATCATAATGGCTAAGATCAAAAGCTCAAAAGACTATTCAGGCTTATGGTCACCCTCAGCTACAGACCAAGATTAAAGGCAGCCAGGGTATATGCGACCTCACCTCAAGAAAGAAAAAGAAAGAGTGAACTAGTGTGCAGTGATGAACAGAGAAAGTAGCAGAAGATTTGATGGACTTGGCAGTAGGGTTAGCAGGAGCTGCAGCAGGTCGATGGGCACAGTAGCTTGGCAGGCACAGTGAGGGGTCTTAGGCACAGGATTAGTCTCCAGTTCAGGGAGAGCTCATGCTGTGTCCACCTGTCCATCTCTCTCTCTGTCATTCTCAGTTTTTAAGAAGATTTATTTTATTTCTCTGTGTGCATGTGGGTATATAGGCCTGGCAAAGGCCAGAAGAGGGTAAGAGATGCCCAAGAGCTAGAGGTGGTTGTGAGCCACCTGATACAGGTTCTGGGAGCCTAACACAGTCCTCTGCAAGCAGCATGTGTCTTAACTACTGAGCCATATCTTCAGTCCAGTTCTCTGGGTTTTGATGGGACAAGAAGTTGGAAACATGAAGCCCAGATTGATCAGGAATTCATCATCCTCCCTCAGCTTCTTGTCCTGGAATTACAAGTCTGCACCTTTCATGCCTGCCAGTCTTTTTCTTGAATGGTTTCAGGTCCTCATTTTGTGTTCCAGGCAACAGACTGCAGATAACAGTGAACCTGACTTTAGCCCCATGTCCCTGAGGGTGTACAGACAGTGTTTCCTCTGTTGTAAGAGCAAGGCTAGGGTAGACCTGCCACCCTGCTAGGGCTTTAAGAATCATGCTGGGACTGCTTTTTAAAACTTGTCCTTCATCAGGGCCTTTTCCCCTTAGCAAAAGGAAAAGTGAATAATTAATTACTGTTTTGTCTAGGGCTAATCCTGTGGATCCCAGGCTTCTGTAGATCTGAGGTTTGAGCACTGTGTCCCAGTACCCAAGTGGTAATCAGCAGCAGGTGAGTGCAGCAGTCATGCACGCAGCAGGAGGCTAGATGATGGAGCCTGTGAGAACCCAGAAACCTTTCCTGAACTGGGTGTCCTGAGTTTGGAACTGATGTTTCCCCCACCATATGGTTTCCCCCCAACAGGGCGACCCAGTCTGTCCTGTTTTGGGGTCCACAGTTCAGTCTAGGATGTTGAGTAGAGCACGCAGGAGCAGGTAAGTGGCTCTATGCTGGTGACTGGGCATCTGAAGGAACCCAAAAACTTTTCCTGAGAACCTTTTGGGGGACTGTGGTGGAATTCCACTGGATGCAATGAGGTTGGACTTGATGTTTCCTTCACCTTGGGGTTTCCTCCCAACAGGGAAACCTGGTCCCTGGTGCTTTGGTGCCCACAGTTCTGTGTGGAACAATGATTTGGCCATAAAAGGAGCTCTCTGGGCTGAATACCTTGTAGAGCCCAGACCTTTTTCAGGGATTTTCTGAGTGACCTGAGGTTAGTTCTGATTGCTTCTTACTCCATGGGGTTTTCTCTAGACTGGAAATCCCAATCTCTGGTGTTGTGGGGCCCACTGTACAGTCTGAAATGGTGACCAGAGCACACAGTTATGTGGCTCTGGGCTGGTGATCTATTGCCTGCAGGGACCCGGGAACTCTTCCATGGTGTAGCTGGGTGACCTGAGAATGGACCCGATTACTCCCCAGTCTGTGGGGTTTGTTCTTAACTCGGATAAACAATTGCTGTTGTTTTAGGGCCCAGAGTTTGGTCTGTTGCTTGCTGTGTAGTCACTGCTGTACTGCTCTGCAGATACTGTCCTCTTGGTACCACCATCTTTGATTCTCATTTCTTTTATTAAACATTTTTTTTCTTTTTTATTTTATTAATTACAGTTTATTCACTTTGTATCCCAGCTGTAGCCCTCTTCACCATCCACTCCCAATCTCACCCTCCCTCCCTCTTTTCCTATGTCCCTTTACCGGTCCAATGATAGGGAAGGACTTCCTCTCCTTCCCTCAGACCATAGTCAATCAGGTCTCATCAGGACTGGCTTCATTGTCTTCCTCTGTAAACTGGCAGGATTACTCCCCACTCAGGTGGAGCTGATCCAAGAACTAGCCTATGAGTTCATGTCAGAGATGGTCCCTGGTCCTATTATTGGGGAACTCTCTTGGATACAGAGCTGCCTTTGACCATTTCTGAGCAGGGGTTTTAATTTATCTCCATGCATGGTCCTTGTTTAGAGTATCAGTCTCAGAAAAGACCCCTGTACCCAAATATTTTGGTTCTATGGTTCTTGTGGAGCTCTTGCTCCCTCCAGATAATTCTATCTCCCCCTTCTTTCCTGCACTCTGCAAAATGTTTGGCTATGAATCTGAGCATATGCTTTGATACCCTTCTGGGTAGAGTCTTTCAGAGGACCTCTGTGATAGGATCCTGTTACTTTCTTAGACAATTAGGAATAGTGCTACCTCAAGATCCAGCTATATCACTCCTAGGTATATATCCAAAAAAATGGTCAAGTATACAACAAGGATATTTCCTCATCCATGTTCATAGCAGCTTTACTTGTTATTACAGAAGCTGGAAACAACCTAGATGTCCCTCAGTTGAGGAATGGATACAGAAATCACGGTACGTTTACACAATGGAATAGTACTCAGCAATTATAAACAAAGAAATCATAAAATTTGCTGGCAAATG
>NW_026590293.1:0-11338 GCF_907164565.1 Psammomys obesus
GATCAGCAAACATAGATTCTACCACTAGGCTGCTTCTGGCAGAGAGACCTGGGCCCAGGATCTGGGATTGAGTACACTCATCCTAACTCTTTCCCGCACCACCCAGGGACCAGTCAACATAACCCCTCCTAGCAGAGGGAAAGGACAAAGAGGCAGCACACAGGAAAGGTGGACACCGAATCCTGTGACCACAGTGTCACAGAGCTGACTGTTAGCCTACCCGTGCACTTCCGCAGCAGGACCAAAACAGAGAGTAGTGAGCAAGGGGAATTCCTGTGCATTCCAACCGGTCCTGCAAGAGAGTGAGTGAGCCTTCTAGGGAGAGATTGCCCCAGACCCAGGGCCTCTCCACAGAAGCAACCAGACGAGATCCCTGCCACCCACACCCCTAGTGTGGGCATCATAGTGATTCTTGGGATACTGACCCCAACATTGAAGCCTCTGCCTTGTGGGTCCACCAGGGTAATCCAGGCAAACAATCCCTGGATCTCAGTCAGAACTGCATAATAGTGGCTTGTAGGCCACTGCAATAGTCAGAGAATCCACGCATGCACACTGAACCCGCTAAACATGCAGGCCAATAGTGCCAGCGTCACATTCCTTACTTAGGCAAAACTGAAAACACAGTGCACACTCCCAAAGCAGTGAACCTCTCTCATCTTCCTGAAAAAACAGTCCAGAAAACAGAAAGAGAGTATCATAGCCCAAACTACAATCTTAAGGAACAACAAGTGAGGATTATAAATAACCAGATGGCTAGAGGCAGACGTAAGAACACCCTCAACAAAAATCAGGACATAATGACCTCACCAGCAACCCCACAAAACAATGGACACTTCAATTCACTAGATATACATGAAAACGACCTCAAAACTATGTTTCTCCAGCTATTAGAGGCCCATAAAGATGAAATGAACAAAGCCCTCAGAGAAATAACCAAAGAAATCGAGACTAACCAAGAGGAAACAAATAGTGCTCTCAGAGAAATGACCACGAAAATTGTGGCAAACAGAGAAGAAATGCACAAAGCTCTCAAAGAAATGTCCACACAAATGAAGGCAAATAAAGAAGAAATAAACAAAGCTCTCATAGAAATACAGGCAATTATACCCAAAGAAGTAGAGGCACAATTAGTGATACATAGAGAGGAAATGGACAAAAAAATAGAAGTTATCATTGAAAAGCAGGAGTCCACATTCAAACAGATGAAGGAAATAGTGCAAGACATGAAAATAGAATTAGAATCAATAAAGAAAACACAAATAGAGAAAAACCAGGAGCTGGAGAACATAGAGAAAAGATCAGGAACTACAAAGGTAAGCATCACCAACAGAATACAAGAGATGGAAGAAAGAATCTCAGGAGCCGAAGATACACTTGCGGAAATTGACACGTCTCTCAAAGAAAAAATAAAATCAGAAAAGCTCCAAACACAAAACATCCAAGAAATCAAGGACACCATGAAAAGACAAAACCTAAGAATAATAGGAGTAGAAGAAAAAGAAGACATCAGGCTCAAAGGTCCGGAAAATATTTTCAAGAAAATTATAGAAGAAAACTTTCCCAACTTAAAGAAGGAGATGGCCATACAAGAGGCCTACAGAACGCCAAGTAGACTAGACCAGAAAAGAAATTCTTCACGTCACATCATAATCAAAACACTGAACCTACAAAACAAAGAAAAAATTCTAAAAGCAGCAAGGGAAAAAGGCCAAGTAACATATGAAGGTAGACCTATCAGAATCACACCAGATTTCTCAACAGAAACTATGAAAGCCAGAAGGGCCTGGACAGAAATCATACAGTCCTTAAGGGACCACAGATTCCAACCCAGACTACTATACCCAGCAAAACTTTCAATCAACATAAACGGAGAATTCAAGATATTCCAAGACAAAACCAAATTTAAACTACATAGTAACCCAGCTCTACAGAAGTTACTAGAAGGGAAACTCCAAACCAAAGAAAACAACTACATCGAAGGAAACAGAGGAAATAGATAACTACACAACAAAAAAACCAAAAGAAGACAAGCAATGAAACTCAGTGACACCACCAACACCACATCTAAAGTAAGTAACAATTATTGGTCACTAGTTTCTATCAACATCAACGGACTCAACTCCCCAATTAGAAGACACAGACTAACAGAATTGTTGGGGAAACAGGATCCATCATTCTGTTGCATCCAAGAAACACACCTATGCAACAAAGATAAACACTACCTCAGAGTAAAGGGCTGGAAAAATGTCTTTCAAGAAAAAGGTTCCAGAAAACAAGCGGGAGTAGCCATCCTAATATCTACTAAAATAGACTTTCAACCCAAGTTAATCAAAAAAGATAAGGATGGCCACTATATTCTCATCAAAGGAAAAATCCAGCAAGAGGACATCACAATTTTGAATATCTATGCCCCAAATACAAGAGCACCTACATTCGTAAATGAAACAATATTAAAGCTTAAATCACAAATTGATCCTAACACCCTAATAGTGGGAGACTTCAACACTCCACTCTCACCAAGGGACAGATCAACTAGACAGAAAACAAATAGGGAAATAAAAACACTTACAGAGACCCTAAATCAAATGGACCTAATAGACGTCTACAGATCTTTTCATCCAAACTCAAAAGAGTATACCTTCTTTTCAGCACCTCATGGAATCTTCTCCAAAATAGACCATATAGTTGGTCATAAAGCAAGCCTCAAGAGATACAAAAAGATTGAAATAATCCCTTGTATTCTATCTGACCACCATGGACTTTAGCTGGACCTCAACAACAACAGAAATAACAAACAGCCTACACGCACATGGAAACTGAACAACTTGTTACTCAATGACAGCTGGGTTAAGGAAGAAATAAAGAAAGAAATTAAGACTTCCTAGAATTCAACGAAAATGAAGGCACAACATACCCAAATTTATGGGTCACATTGAAAGCAGTGCTCAGGGGAAAATTTATAGCACTAAGTGCCTGCAAGAAGAAATTCGTAACATCATATACAAACAACTTAATGGCCCAACTGAAAACCCTAGAAAAAAAAGAAGCAGATACACCCAAAAGGAGCAGAAGGCTGGAAATAATCAAACTCAGGGCTGAAATCAATCAATTAGAAACAAATAAAACTATTCAAAGAATCAATGAAACAAAAAGCTGGTTCTTTGAGAAAATCAACAAGATAGACAAACTCTTAGCCAAACTAACTAAAAAGCAGAGAGAATCTATCCAAATCAATAAAATCAGAGATGAAAAGGGTGACATAACTACAGACACAGAGGAAATTCAAACAATCATTAGGTCATACTACAAAAGCCTATATGCCACAAAATTTGAAAATCTAAATGAAATGGACAATTTTCTTGATAGATTCCATCTTCCAACATTAAGTCAAGATCAGATAGAAAGACTGAACAGCCTTATATTCCCCAAGGAAATTGAAGCAGTCATTCACAGTCTCCCATCCAAAAAAAGCCCTGGGCCAGATGGTTTCAGTGCGGAATTCTACCAGACCTTCAAACAAGTGCTCACACCACTTCTCCTCAAACTATTCCACAAAATAAAAACAGAAGGTACATTACCAAACTCATTCATATGAAGCAACAGTCATCCTGATACCTAAACCACACAAAGAACCAACAAAAAAAGAGAACTTCAGACCTATCTCTCTTATGAACATTGACGCAAAAATACTCAATAAAATACTTGCAAATCGAATCCACGAACACATCAAAGATATCATCCACCACGACCAAGTAGGCTTCATCCCAGGCATGCAAGGGTGGTTCAACATATGGAAATCAATCAATATAATTCACCACATAATCAAACTGAAGGAGAAAAACCACATGATCATCTCCTTAGATGCTGAAAAAGCATTTGACAAAGTCCAACACCCATTCATGTTTAAAGTCTTGGAGAGATCAGGGATACAAGGCACATATCTAAACATAGTAAAGGCAATATACAGCAAGCCTATAGCCAACATCAAACTCAATGGAGAGAAACTTAAATCAATCTCACTGAAATCAGGGACAAGACAAGGCTGCCCACTCTCTCCATATCTCTTCAACATTGTACTTGAAGTCCTAGGCAGAGCAATAAGACAACTAAAGGAGATCAAGGGTATACAAATCGGAAAGAAAGAGGTCAAAGTGTCACTATTCGCAGATGATATGATAGTATATATGAGCGACCCCCAAAAATTCAACCAGAGAACTCCTCCAGCTGATAAACACCTTCAGCAAAGTGGCAGGATACAAAATCAACTCAAAAAAAAAAATCAGAAGCCCTCCTGTATACCAAAGACAAAAGGGCCGAGAAAGAAATTAGGGAAACAACACCCTTCACAATAGCCACTAATAACATAAAGTACCTTGGGGTGACACTAACCAAGCAAGTGAAAGACCTGTTTGAGAAAAACTTCAAGTCTCTTAAGAAAGAAATTGAAGAAGATCTCAGAAGATGGAAAGATCTCCCGTCCTCATGGATTGGTAGGATTAACATTGTGAAAATGGCCATCCTGCCAAAAGCAATCTACAGATTCAATGCACTTCCCATCAAAATACCAACTAAATTCTTTACAGAACTTGAAAAAAAGATTCTCAGCTTCATATGGAGAAACAAAAAACCCAGAATCTCCAAAACAATCCTGTACAACAACAGATCATCTGGAGGTATCTCTATCCCCGATCTCCAGTTGTACTACAGAGCAATAGTAATAAAAACTGCATGGTATTGGCACAAAAACAGAAAGGAGGATCAATGGAACCGCATAGAAGACCCAGAAATAAACCCACACACCTATGAATACTCGATTTTTGACAAAGAAGCCAAAACCATTCAATGGAAAAAAGACAGCATCTTCAACAAATGGTGCTGGTCCAACTGGATGTCCACATGCCGAAAAATGAAAATAGATCTATATTTATCACCCTGCACAAAACTAAAGTCCAAGTGGATCAAAGACATCAACATAAAACCAGATACTCTAAATCTGTTAGAAGAAAACGTGGGGAACAGCCTAGAACTCATTGGCACAGGAGACAACTTCCTGAACAGAACACCAACAACACAGGCTCTAAGAGCAACAATCAATAAATGGGACCTCATGAAACTGAAAAGCTTCTGTAAAGCAAAGGACACTGTCATCAAAACAAAACACCTGCCTACAGATTGGGAAAGAATCTTCACTAACCCTTTATCTGACAGAGGACTAATATCGAGTATATACAAAGAACTAAAGAAGCTGAAAAGCAGCAAACCAAGTAATCCAATTAAAAAATGGGGAACAGAGCTAAACAGAGAATTCTCCACAGAGGAATATCGACTGGCAGAGAAACACTTAAAGAAATGCTCATCCTCATTAGCCATCAGGGAAATGCAAATCAAAACGACCCTGAGATATCACCTTACACCCATCAGAATGGCCAAGATGAAAAACTCAAGGGACAACACATGCTGGAGAGGTTGTGGAGAAAGGGGAACCCTCCTCCACTGCTGGTGGGAATGTAAACTGATACATCCACTCTGGAAATCTATCTGGCGCTTTCTAAGACAATTAGGAATAGTGCTTCCTCAAGACCCAGCTATACCACTGCTAGGTATATACCCAAAGTTTGCTCAAGTACACAAAAGGGATATTTGCTCAACCATGTTTATAGCAGCATTATTTGTAATAGCCAGAACCTGGAAACAACACAGATATCCATCAAAGGAGGAATGGGTACAGAAATTGTGGTATTTTTACACAATGGAATACTACTCAGCAATCAAAAAGGAGGAAATCATGAAATTTGCAGGCAAATGGTGGGATCTAGAAAAGATCATTCGGAGTGAAATATCCCAGAATGAGAAAGACAAACACGGTATATACTTACTTATATAGACCTATAAGATACGATAAACATAATGAAATCTATACACTTAAAAAAGATCATCAAGAGAGTGGACATGTGGTAAGATTATCAATCCTCGTTTAGAAAGACAGATGGGATGCACATTGAACATATGACAGGAGTCTACTGAGCACATTTGAAAGACTCTAACTAGCAGTGTTTTCAAAGCAAAGAATTATGACCAAACCTTTGGCAGAGTACAGGGAATCATAAGAAAGAAGGGGAGTTAGTCTGATGAGGAAAGGATAGGAGCTCCACAAGGACCAAAGATATCTGGGCACAGGGTCTTTTCTGAGACTGACATGCAACCAAGGACCATGTATGAATGTAACTTAGAACTTCTGCTCAGATGTAGCCTGTGGTAGCTCAGTAACCAATTGGCTTCCCATAGTGAGGGGAACAAGGACTATTTCTAACAGGAACTCAATGACTGGCTCTTTGGCCTCCCCACCCCCCAAGGGAGGAGCAGTCCTGTTAGGCCACAGAGGAGAGCTTGGCAGCCAGTCCTGAAGATACCTGATAAAACAGGATCAGATGAATGGGGAGGAGGTTCCCCCTATCAGTGGATTTGGCAAGGGGCACGGTGGAGATGAGGGAGGGAGGGAGGGAGGGACTGGGAGGGAATGAGGGATCAGGACACGGCTGGGATACAGAGTTAATAAAATATAACTGATAAGAATAAAATAAAATTAAAAAAATGTCTCCTGTAAAACTTCATTTATACAGATAATTTTCTCTCACCTGTGTTTCCTTACAAGGCTGGAAGGAAAAGTTCTGAAGGACTTTAGTGAGAGCAAGTTTCATATTCATGAGTGCAAACCTCATGCCAATGCAATTTCTGGGTCCATATCCAAAGGGCAGGTATAGATAAGGATCAATGCTGCTCTTGTTCTCCTTGCTAAACCTGGAGTAGGTGACAAGTTAATGAAGAATAAAATCACAAGGACTACCTATGTGAAATTGCCTTACAACATCTATCCTGCAGCATACAGATAGTTTGGTTTAGATTTGTTGAAGTTCTTCTTACAGGTATTTGGCCCAGAGAATTGTACACTAAAGGTCTTTTCCATTCCCCTTGCCTTAACAGGGTCCCCATATGGTTGAGATCAGACAAATGCTATTTGAAATAAATGAATCTTTATGTGTTCACTTGTGTAATCATGGTGATATGGCTAGATGTAAGAACCATTTTCTGATTATAGTGGCAATCCAATTCCAAGAGGAAATTAATGTCTGGTATTGTAAATCTGGCTAGTGAGGTCACAGGTACTATAGGAGAGCTTACTATTATTGCTTTGCTAAGCAGATATGGTATCAGACTGCCTTCTAAATATTTATGTTTAGACACAATATTTATGTTTATCTCAGCCTTGGTCAGTTTGCAATGGGAGACAGTTAACCTAGAATCTCATGACTGGTGAAAGTGCTGAGAATAAGTGATGGTGGAGTGCTCAACCTCCTCCAAAGCTCAGGGAACACCACAGAAATGGGGCATCAAAAACTTGAGAGCCATGACATGAAATACTATCTTTTGGACATGGCATGCCATTGCACGTATGAACAAACATGTAACTACACATGACTCTCAACACTCAAGATGGGAAAGGGAGTTCATGAGACTCCACCTCCCTAAGAAGCTACTGCCAATTAATAGATGCTAGAGGAAGAAGTTTATCTTCAATAGTGTAGCCATTGGTGATTAGCCCATTCTCCAGTAAACAACTACTATACTTATATTTATTCAAGAAACCCTAATTAAACTTATAGTCACAAGAAAACTAAAAGACATAAATGTTGGAGAATTGTTGAGGATAAGCAGGGATTCAACATGAGTCAGAGAGAGAAGTGGCAAGATAATGTGATGTGAAAATGAGCAAAATACATTATACATTCACACAATTCTCAAATAATATGAAACAAAGAGAGAGAAAGTAAAAAAAGGAAATACTCCTTTAAAGAATAAAAAATCATTCAGTATGATGGCGTGTTCCACATCTGAAAAGCACATAATATTTAGACTGAAAATAAAGTGGGTTCCTGCCTCACACTTAAGTTGCTCATTTACTATTTAAAGAATGAGGAAAAAACATTCTGTATTTAAGTTGTCATGTTGTCTTCCCAAGTCATGCCCCCTCCTCTCTCTCCCCTTTCTCTGTCACTCTCATCACAGAATGAAGATGGATACAAAAGTCATAATTAGACCATCTTCCTACAGGAGACACCATAGCATGAACAGACCAACATAATTCAGGGTTGGTTCTCGCTCTTGGGATTCTGGTACCTTTCAGGGCAGAAATTCTCAGGCTCTGGCCAATGCTGTGGGTCATGTTGAAGAGCATAAGATGGTATCATCACTACTGACCCTTTGGGAATAAACACCATCGATTTCAACATCTTTTTTACAGACCCTCTCAAGTCTATTAGTAATTGGGTATAATCTGAGGGTTTCATTCAACACCATGTCCAGGTACTCCATCTCCATCATACTATCATAGCTGGGAGATGCCTGAGAAGAAAGAAAGAGATTTGTGCTAATATTTTCAAAAACTTTCAACTCCATCTGCTTTGTACTAGTGAGTTCTCTGCAGTGAAGCACAGCATCTCAGAGCACCTTCATTAGCACAACACATTTTAAATGGTTTTAAAACTTGTTTTGTTTGTATATTTTAATCATTTTTATTAATTACAGTTTATTCACTTTGTATCCCCCTTGTACCTTCTTCCTCCACTCTCAATCCCACCCTCTCTCTTCCCCACCCATGTCCCTCTCCCAGTCTACTGAAAAGGGAGGTCCTCCTTCCTTTCCCTCTGATCCTAGTCTATCAGGTCTCATCAGGCCTGTAAGTCTGTGGCCTGGTAAGGTTGTTCCCCCCTCAGGGGGAGGTCATCAAAGAGCAGGCCAATCAGTTCATATCAGAGACAGTCTGTGACCCCATTACTATGGAGGTCACTTGGATACTGAACTGCCATAGGCTACCTCTGTGCAGGCGTTCCAGGCCATATCCATGAGTGGTCCTTGGCTAGAGTATCATTTTCAGAAAAAAACCTCTGTGCCCAGACTTTTATGATCTGTCACTGTCCTTGTGGAGCTCCTGTCCTCTTCCACTTCTTTCATAAGATTCCCTGCACTCTGCCCAAACTTTGGCTACGAGTCTCAACATTTGTCTCGATACCCTGCATTATAGAGCCTTTCAGAGGTGTGTGTATGTGATTTGCCTACATATGTGTTGTGCCTCACATGGGGTAATTCCCCACAGAATCCAAACAGGGCATCAGATGTCCAATGACTATGGTTCGACAGAGTTGACAGCTGCCGTGTGGGCACTGGGACTCAAATATGGATAGAACCTCTGTAAGAGCAGCCAGTGCTCTTAACCATTGTACCACCTCCCCAGCCCCTTACACAGCAGTTTGTATAAGTATCACGTGAGACTGGAAGGATGTTTCAAGTAGTGAAGTGTCTGCTACACAAGCCTGGGGACCTGGGTTCAGACACACATCATTCATAAAGCCAGATGCAGTGGCACATATCTACAGTCCTAGCAGTTGGGGGACAGAGGATCATTGGTGTTCATTGTTCAGATACCCTAGCCAATCAATAAACTGCAGGTTTAGTGAGCAAGCCTGTCTCAAAAAAATACGTTGGAGAATAACTTAGACAAATACACACATACACACACACACACACACACACACACACACACACACACAGCATTACATGTGATGAGAAGCTGTTTTTGATGAGCCTTCCTCTTTCCCCTTCTACTCCAAGCACCAACCAGTCACCTTGTTGGGCAGAACCCTGTCGATCTCCTCCTGCAATTTCTTCTGTATATCAGGGTGAGTGGCCAGTGAATGCAAGATGAAGGAAAGTGTGGTGCTGGTGGTGTCATAGCCAGCAAAAATAAAGATAATTGACTGTGCCATGATCTCCATGTCAGACAGGGCTGGAAGTAAAAAAAAAAAATATCTCATGTAAGTCATGTCAATATGGACTATCACAGATGGGATGAGGAAAACCAAATGAGGCTTTGGTTTTCTTAGAGAGAAATATGGAGAAGCTGTTTGGTCACCCTGAGCCTGTTATCATTATGACATCCGAGTGACACATCCAGAGATGGAGGAGATCACTTCAGCCAGGTTTCCCCAAGGTGTGTGCTATGTTCCTCCTCATCACTACTGGGCAACTTGAGACATGGGATTTCTGAGACTCATAACCAAACTTTGGGCAGAGAGCAGGGACTCGTATGAAAGAAGGGGGAGATGGTAAGACCTAGAGAAGACAGGATTTCAACCAGGAGAACCATAGAACCAAAATATCTGGGCACAGGGGTATTTTCTGAGACTTATAACCCTTGGTCAGCTGTAGCCTATGGCAGCTCAGTATCCAAGTGGGTACTCTAGTAAGGGGAACAGGGACATTTTTTAACATGAACACAGTGATAGGCTCTTTGAACATTTCCTCCTAAGGTGGGAGCCTCCTTGTCAGGCCACAGAGGAGGACAATGCAGCCAGTCCTGATGAGACCTGATAAGCTAGGGTCAGATGGTAGGAAAGGAGGACCTCCCCTCTCAGTAGAATTGGAGAGGGGCATGGGCGGAGATGAGGGAGGAAAGGTAGAATTGGGAGGGAATGAGGGAGGAGCTTCAACTGGGATACATAGTGAATAAACTATAATTAATATAAAAATAAAAATTTAATTTAAAAAAGGGATTTATTATTTTTACGATTTAATTTGATTTCATTTGTGTGCATTTTTGTGTGTGTTTATGTAGAGAGATGGATGCCATGTAGGTGTCAGGGGTGTGCCCATGGAAGCCAGAAAAGGCCATCTGATCCCTTAGAGAAGGAGTTATAGAAGGTTGTGTGCTGTCAGAGGTAGGAACAGAAGACTGAACTCCAGTCCTCTTCTTGAGCTTAAGATTATTTTTTTTACTTTTATTTATGTGTGTGCACACACATGTATACAAGTGTCCATGTAGGCCAGAAGATGGCATTGGAGACCATAGAGTTAGATTTACAGGCAGTTGTAAACCTTCTAACATGAATTCTCTGATTCTGTTGTTGGTAAATTCTTTTTCCCAAATAGTATAAGCCCTTGCTTCTATATTGAAATGGGACTATAAGCCCACAACCAGTTGCTATTTTTTTAAATGAATATCTATTTTAGCAATCAAAATGAACCAGAAAGGTTGAGGATATGTAGCTCAGTAGATGGACTGCTGTGGATTCATTCCCCAGAACATGCTTAAAGGTCATGCATTCTCAGGCATATTTTGAATGTGATGTCAACCTCACCTTTAAACAGGGCCATGTAAAACTCTGTTTCCAAAAGAAGATGAAGTACAAAAGAAGTTAACATTAGCTGATCACATGAAAGGGTTTCAAGTGGACAAACTGGAAAGAATTTATACAAAAAAGAAACAGTGACTTTGAAAAGT
>NW_026590294.1:0-1842 GCF_907164565.1 Psammomys obesus
CCTGCTTCTTCATCCCCCAGAGGATCTCCCTGGCCTGGCTGTCCCTGATGAGCACATGGACCCTGGTGTAATCAAACAGCTGCCTCACTAGGGCCAGGTCTGTGACCCCACAGAAATCCAGGGGGAATCTCTGCAGCCACTGGGATAGGAACTAGAAGATGGTGCTACCTGTGAGAGCAGGGCAGAGGGACATGGGGTCGGGACCTGGCCTCTCTTAGGGGCTGTTGGGGGCATGGGTGTACCCCGGGGCTTTTCTTCTCCAAGGCCTACCTCTGCTGCTTAGAAACCAGGAGCCCAAGAAAAACCTCTACCCTCCACCAGCAGGGGAAGTCGCAGGAACCATCCCTAGGGAGGGAACCCCGAAGGCAAGGCCCCAGGCCCTCATTTGGGCCTCCACCCTGGCTGCCCCAAATGCCCCTCCCCGCTCACCTCCCTTCTGCCCCAAGCCCACTCAAGTCTTTGTCTGCTGGTCCTCCTCAAAGTCGGGCCTGAAGGATCTATACCTGTGACAGTCCACCGGGGTGTCACCCCTAAGGCCCCGTGTCCCCAAACTCACCCAGATGTCTAGAGGGAGCTATTAGAAACTTTCCAGGGAGGGGTTTGTGGGTGCTGGGGTCTCCATCCATCCCAAACACCACAGATGGGGTCCATAATCCTTTACACAAACAGGAAAAGGATGCTCAAGGTGTGAGAAAGGGTGTTGTGTGACACTCCCTGGGGAAGGTGAATGGCACCTCCTAGAGCCCCACCCCTGCCTCAATCGCCATGTTCGGCCATGTCACTTTAAAGGGCCAGGCCCGGGGCCCAGGCTGCTGGGATTCAGTGGCCCCGGTTCTGTGAGGGCATGGGACCTAGGAAACAGCAGGAGGAAGTCTGAGGGCTGGATCCTTGATGGAGCCGCTCTCCTGCCTTTTCAGGATCAGGTCCAGAACCACCCAGGTGGTCGCAAACTTTGGATAAAGGGCGAGAAAGAGGCAGAGGGACACCCTGTCATCCCTCTGCACAGCGGTGGGCAAATAGGGGTTCATCTGCTCGAAGTAGTCCACGCCAATATTGCTGAGCATGGGGATGCCATGCAGGAAAGCTCCCTCTCTTTTGCTCTGGGGAAGGACCAGGGCAGGAGGGAGGCTTTAAATGTGCAAACCCTGAGGGTCACCAACGACCCCTTTCCATATACCCAAGCAGGAATCGAGCATGAAAAGTGTTCCTCAGTGTCCTAACAGGAACACTCTCCCAGGCCAGGACAGCGGTGGATGGGGGTTGGGGATGGACCAGAAAGCTCCCCCGCCAGAGGGCAGACCTGGTTACCTTGGTTTCCCAGCGGGAAACAGGCCAGAAAGCTATCAGGGAGCGCACCACATGTCTCCAGCAGCAACCCAGGCGACCAGCGCTGGCTTCTCCGAGGCCTGAGCCCCTGGAGGTCTGGAAGCAGAAGAACAGACTCATCTCTCCAGCTCCTCCAGACCGGCTGTTCTGTCCTGGCCACTCTTGCTGCTGCTGGCTTTCGGTTACCTGGCAACCAGGGTTCTGAGTTCCATCAGGAACCCTTGCTGAGGGAGCATGGTCACTTCCTGGAGTCACCTGGCCGGAGCCTTCCCATCATGGGCTCTCCCTGGGGGCCACCAGCCCTGCAGGCTCTGCTGATTACACCATCAACAGTTCCAGAGAGAAATGATGGAGAAGTTGCCTCCAGTCACCACTAGAAGGCACAGAGGCACATGAGAGGATGCAAGAATGAAAAGAACAGCAGCAGCAGAGAGGGATGGCTACCATCCCTCTTTAATCTTTTATCATCATCATCATCATCATCATCATCATCATCATCATCATCATCATCATCCC
>NW_026590295.1:0-7998 GCF_907164565.1 Psammomys obesus
GAAACAACACCCTTCACAATAGCGACAAATGACATAAAGTACCTTGGTGAAACCCTAACCAAGCAAGTCAAAGACTTGTATGAAAAAAATTTCAAGTCTCTGAAGAAAGAACTAGAAGAAGATATGAGAAGATGGAAAGATCTCCCATGCTAATGGCTTGGCAGGATTAACATAGTAAAAATGGCCATCTTACCAAAAGCAATCTACAGATTTAATGCAATTCCCATCAAATTGCCAATACAATTCTTTACAGACCTGGAAAGAAAAATTCTCAACTTTGTGTGGAATAACAAGAAACCGAGAATTGCTAAAACAATTCTCTACAATAAAAGATCTTCTGGAAGTATCTCAATCCCTGATCTCTAGCTGTACTATAGAGCAACAGTTATAAAAACTGCATGGTACTGGCATAGAAACAGAGTGGTGGATCAATGGAACTGAACAGAAGACCCAGAAATAAACCCACACACTTATGGACACCTGATTTTTGACAAAGGTGCCAAAACCATACAATGGAAAAAAGATAGTATCTTCAACAAATGGTGCTGGTCCAACTGGATGTCTACATGTAGAAAAATGAAAATAAATCCATACTTATCACCCTGAACAAAACTGAAGTCCATGTGGATCAAAGACCTCAACATAAAACCAGACACATTAAATCGGCTAGAAAAAAAAGTTGGGAATACCCTAGAACTCATTGGTACAGGAGAAAACTTCCTGAACAGAACACCAACAGCACAGGCTCTGAGAGCAACAATCAATAAATGGGACCTCATGAAACTGAAAAGCTTCTGTAAAGCAAAGGATACTGTCATTAAAACAAAGCGATTGCCTACAGATTGGGATAGAATCTTCACCAACCCTTTGTGACAGAGGACTAACATCCAGTATATATAAAAAACTAAAGAAGCTGAAAAGCAGCAAACCAAGTAATCCACTTAAAAAATGGGGAACAGAGCTAAACAGAGAACTCTCTGTAGAGGAATATTGAATGGCAGGGAAGCATTTAAAGAAATGCTCCACCACATTAGCCATTAGGGAAATGCAAATCAAAATGACCCGGAGACTTCACATTACACCCATCAGAATGGCCAAGATCAAAAACTCAAGTGACAACACATGCTGGAGAAGTTGTGGAGAAAGGGGAACCCTTCTCCACTGCTGGTGGGAATGTAAACTTGTACAACCATTCTGGAAATCAATCTGGTGCTTTCTCAGACAACTAGGAATAGCACTTCCTCAAGATCCAGCCATACCACTCCTAGGCATATATCCAAAAGAGGCTCAAGTACACAAAAAGAACATTTGCTCATCCATGTTTGTAGCTGCTTTATTTGTAATAGCCAGAACCTGGAAAACGCCCAGATGCCCCTCAACTGAAGAATGGATGCAGAAACTGTGGTACATCTATACAATGGAGTATTACTCAGCAATGAAAAATAAGGGAATCATGAAATTTGCAGGTAAATGGTGGGACCTGGAAAGAATCATCCTTAGTGAGCTGTCCCAGAAGCAAAAAGACACACACGGTATATACTCACTCATATAAACATACAACATAGGATAAACCCACTAAAATCTGTACATCTAAACAAACTAAGCAAAAGAGAGGACCCTAAATAAATGTTCAATCCCCTTCTTGAAAGGCAAAGAGTTTAAAAAAGTGAAATGTGGTGGTTTGGGTAATGAACACCCCTTAAAGTCTTGGGCATTTGAGGACTTAGTCCTTTATTTGTGACACTGGTTGTGGTTTAGGCTTAGTGGTGTTGATGGAGAGTGTTGTCACTGGCAGTGGGCTTTGAGAACCTGAGTATCCATTCTGCTTCTACTTTGCTCTCTCTGTTTTGTTTCTGCATCCATTCTTCAGTTGAGGGGCATCTGGGCTGTTTCCAGCTTCTGGCTATTACAAATAAAGCTGCTACAAACATGGTTGAGCAAATGTCCTTTTTGTGTACTTGAGCTTCTTTTGGGTATATGCCTAGGAGTGGTATGGCTGGATCTTGAGGATACGCTATTCCTAGTTGTCTGAGAAAGCTCCAGATTGATTTCCAGAGTGGTTGTACAAGTTTACATTCCCACCAGCAGTGGAGGAGGGTTCCCCTTTCTCCACAACCTCTCCAGCATGTGTTGTCACTTGAGTTTTTGATCTTGGCCATTCTGATGGGTGTAAGGTGAAATCTCAGGATTGTTTTGATTTGCATTTCCCTAATGGCTAATGAGGTTGAGCATTTCTTTAAGTGCTTCTCTGCCATTCGATATTCCTCTACAGAGAATTCTCTCTTTAGCTCTGTTCCCCATTTTTTAATTGGATTACTGGTTTGCTGCTTTTCAGCTTCTTTAGTTCTTTATATAAACTGGATATTAACACTGTGTCAGATATAGAGTTGGTGAAGATCCTTTTCCTTGGTTGAATGTCAGTCTCAGAAAAGAACCTGTGCCCAGATATATTTGGTCCTTGTGGAGCTTCTATCCTTTCCACATCATACTAACTCCCCTTCATTCATATGATTCCCTGTACTCTGCTGAAGGTTTGGTTATGAGTCTTTGTATCTGCTTTGAAAACACTGCTAGTTAGAGTCTTTCAGATGCGCTCAGTAGACTTCTGTCATACGTTCAATGCACATCCCATCTGTCTTTCTAAATGAGGATTGATCATCTTACCCCACGCCTGCTCTCTTGATTATCTTTTTTAGGTGTATAGATTTCATTATGTTTGTCATATCTTATAGGTCTATGTAAGTGAGTATATACCGTGTTTGTCTTTCTCCTTCAGGGACATTTCACTCAGAATGATCTTTTCTAGATCCTACCATTTGCCTGCAAATTTCATGATTTCCTCCTTTTTGATTGCTGAGTAGTATTCCATTGTGTAAAAATACCACAATTTCTGTACCCATTCTTCCATTGATGAACATCTGGGTTGTTTCCAGGTTCTGGCTATTACAAATAATGCTGCTATAAACATGGTTGAGCAAGTATCCCTTTTGTGTACTTGAGCAAAGTTTGGGTATATACCTAGCAGTGGTATAGCTGGGTCTTGAGGGAGCACTATTCCTAATTGTCTGAGTAAGCGCCAGATTGACTTCCAAAGTGGTTGTACCAGTTTACATTCCCACCAGCAGTGGAGGAGGGTTCCCCTTTCTCCACAACCTCTCCAGCATGTGTTGTCACTTGAGTTTTTGATCTTGGCCATTCTGATGGGTGTAAGGTGAAATCTCAGGGTCATTTTGATTTGCATTTCCTTAATGGGTAATGAGGTTGAGCATTTCTTTAAGTGTTTCTCTGCCATTCGATATTCCTCTGTCGAGAATTCTCTGTTTAGCTCTGTTCCCCATTTTTTAATTGGATTACTTGGTTTGTTGCTTTTCTGCTTCTTTCGTTTTTTATATATACTGGATATTAGCCCTCTGTCAGATAAAGGGTTAGTGAAGATTCTTTCCCAATCTGTAGGCAGTCGTTTTGTTTTGATGACGGTGTCCTTTGCTTTACAGAAGCTTTTCAGCTTCATGAGGTCCCATTTATTGATTGTTGTTCTTAGATATTGTGATGTTGGTGTTCTCTTCAGGAAGTTGTCTCCTGTGCCAATGAGTTCTAGGCTGTTCCCCACTTTTTTTCTAACCGGTTTAGAGTATCTGGGTTAATGTTGAGGTCTTTGATCCACTTGGACTTCAGTTTTGTGCAGAGTGATAAATATGGATCTATTTTCATTTTTCTGCATGTAGACATCCAGTTGTTCCAGCACCATTTGTTGAAGATGCTGTCTTTTTTCCATTGAATGGATTTGGCTGCTTTGTCAAAAATCAAGTATTCATATTTGTGTGGGTTTATTTCTGGATATTCTATTCAGTTCCATTGATCTTCCTTTCTGTTTCTATGCCAATACCATGCAGTTTTTATTACTATTGCTCTGTAGTACAGCTTGAGATCGGGAATGGAGATACCTCCAGATGATCTGTTGTTATACAGGATCTTTTTGGAGATTCTGGGTTTTTTGTTTCTCCAGAAGAAGCTGAGAATCTTTAGTTGGGCCATTAAGTTGTTTGTATGTGATGTTACGAATTTACTAAGTGCCTTCTTGCAGGCACTTAGTGCTATAAATTTTCCTCTGAGTACTGCTTTCAACAAGTCCCATAAATTTGGGTATGTTGTGCCTTCATTTTCATTGAATTCTAGGAAGTCTTTAATTTCTTTCTTTATTTCTTCCTTAACCCAGCTGTCATTGAGTAGTAAGTTGTTCAGTTTCCATGTGCGTGTCGGCTTTTTGTTGTTTCTGTTGTTGTTGATGTCCAGCTTTAGTCCATGGTGGTCAGATAGTATACAAGGGATTATTTCTATCCTTTTGTATCTGTTGAGGCTTGCTTTGTGACCCACTATATGGTCTATTTTGGAGAAGGTTCCATGAGGTGCTGAAAAGGAGGTGTACTCTTTTGAGTTTGGGTGAAAAGATCTGTAGACGTCTATTAGGTGCATTTGATTTACGGATTCTGTGAGTGCTTTTATTTCCCTATTTGGTTTCTGTTTAGTTTATCTGTCCCTTGATGAGAATAGGGTGTTGAAGTCTCCCACTATTAAGGTATTAGTATCAATGCATGATTTAAGCTTTAATAATGTTTCATTTATGAATGTAGGTGCTCTTGTATTTGGGGCATAGATGTTCAAGATTGTGATGTCCTCTTGGTGGATTTTTCCTTTGATGAGAATATAGTGGTCCTCCTTATCTTTTTTGATTAACTTTGGATGAAAGTCTATTTTATTAGATATTAGGATGGCTACTCCAGCTTGTTTTCTGGAACCATTTGCTTGAAAAACATTTTTCCAGCCCTTTACTCTGAGGTAGTGTTTATCTTTTTTGCATAGGTTTGTTTCTTGGATGCAACAGAATGTTGGATCCTGTTTCCGCAACCATTCTGTTAGCCTGTGTCTTTTTATTGGTGAGTTGAGTCCATTGATATTGATAGATAATAGTGACCAATGCATGTTAGTTCCTTTTGTAATGGAGTTGGTGATCTTACCCTGTTTCATTGCTTATTTTCTTTTCATTTTTGTTGGGATATTATCTGTATGCCCTGTTTTCTTGGGTGAAGTTGTTTTCGTTGGATTGGAGTTTTCCTTCTAGTATCTTCTTTAGGGTTGGTTTGCTGTGTAGATATTGCATAAATTTAGTTTTGTCATGGAATATTTTGTTTTCTCCATCTATGTTGATTGAAAGCTTTGCAGGGTATAGTAGTCTGGGTTGACATTTGTGATCTCTTAGAGTCTCCATGACACTTGCTCAGGCCCTTCTGGCTTTCATAGTTTCTGATGAGAAGTCCAGTGTGATTCTGATAGCTCTACCTTCATATGTTACTTGGCCTTTTTCCCTTGCTGCTTTTAATATCTTTTCTTTGTTCTGTAGATTTAGTGTTTTGGCTATGATGTGACGTGAGGTGTTTCTTTTCTGGTCTAGTCTATTTGGTGTTCTGTAGGCCTCTTGTATATTTATGGACATCTCTTTCTTTAAGTTGGAAAATTTTTCTTCTATGATTTTCTTGAAAATATTTTCCGGACCTTTGAGCCTGGAGTCTTCTTTTTCATCAATTCTTATTATTCTTAGATTTTGTCTTTTCATAGCATTCTTGATTTCTTGGATATTTTGTGATTGGAACTTTTCTGATTTTACTTTTTCTTTGAGAGAAGTATCAATTTCTGCAAGTGTGTCTTCAGCTCCAGAGATTCTCTCTTCCATCTCTTGTATTCTGTTGGTGATGCTTACTTTTGTGGTTCCTGATATTTTCTCCAAGTTCTCCAGCTCCAGGGTTTTCTCAGTTTGTGGTTTTTTTTTTTTTATTGATTCTAATTTTGTTTTCATGCCTTTCACCATCTTTCATCTGTTTGAATTTGGATTCCTGTCTCTCTACGATGGTCTCTATTTCTTTGTTCATTTTCTTTTTTATATGCCACTAATTTTATTTCTACTTGTGCCTCTATTTGTTTGGCTATATTTGCCTGTGTTTCTTGAAGGATTTTGTCTATTTCTTCTTTCTTTACCTCCAATTGACTGGCCAACTCTTTGAAAGATTTGTTCACTTCCTCCTTATGAGCCTCAAATAATTGAGCAAGCATGGCTTTAAGGTCATTTTCCTGTACTTCTGATGAATTGGAGTATCCATCAATTTTGGGGTTTGCTGGTGAAGTCATGATGTCCTGATTTATGTTGGAAGTGTTCTTTTGCCTACCCCTGGCCATTGGCTTATCTGAGACCTTCCCTGTTTGTTTTTGGATTCTGCAGATCAGACTGGTACTGTCTTTCTCTGGCGTCTGGAGAGTTCTTCAGGAAGCTGAGAGAGGTGCGGTGTCCTTAGCGTGTGCTGAGGACTAGCTGTACCTGTGGGAGAAAAGTATGCAGGTGCAAACGGGGCAAATGCAGGCGTGTGTGTGTGTGTGTGTGTGTGTGTGTGTGTAAGTGTACGTTGAAATGTGTCTCAAGGGACAGAGTGATGGCTAATGTTGAACCCTTGAGTGTGTGGGAGGGACTCTGCACTGTATATGTTGCAGGTGCTAGTGATGATCGCAGCGCAATTTTTGGCATTAACTGCCTTAACTCCTCAATCAGACCCACAGAGCAGGAACTTCAGTGTCCCAAGTGCCCCCCTGTTCCCCAAAGTGGGTTTATGGGTGGGAGGGGGTTCGATGCCTGGCTTCTGTTTTAGAAAGACCCAGGATCTGAGGATCTGCAGATTCTCAAGGGTGCACTCACTTACAGGCAGGTCACTTGGCAGTGATCGGGGTATCTGTGCTCTCTGCTCTCTGGTTTGGCCCTGCTTCTTTGATGTGCTCCACAGCTCCTTGCTGCTGTCACTGCCAGGTTATGAGGTCTTGCTGCAGCAGGAGATTTCAAGGTGGTCACGCCAGTAGGAATTGGGGTAACCAGTCTCTCTGTTCTCTGGTTTGGCCCTGGTTAGTCTTAAACTGGAGTGCTGATGTGCCCCACCAGCTTAGTGCTGCTCTGCCACCAGGTTAGAAAGTCCCATTGTAACTGGAGACTGGGTTGCTAGTCCAGATGCTTTCTGGGAAGTCCTGGGGTCTCTTCACTGTGCTCTCCAAACTTGGGAGGCCCAGCACTTGGTGTGCCTAGCATGTATGGTGTTTCTGCCTGGTTTTGGTGAGGATATAGCGTATTCTCTGTCACTGTGGGATTGGGTGGGCCGTACCATCAGAGATCTCGATCCTGTGGAGCTAGCATGGCGTCTAACAGACTCGGGCCCTGGGAGGACGGTGCAGCCCTGTGCGAATCTAGGACTCTGAGACAGGTAATGCTGGCATTTGCAGTTAAAGGTCTTGGAGCTCCGCCTCAGCGGCTGCAGACCCTAAGCAGTTAGGTCTGTGCTGAGAAAGAAGAGTCCTCTGTGCTGAGGAGGAGGGACCCTCAGGAACACTGAAGTTCCTGCTCTCTCTGTGTCTGGGGGAGGGGTGTGCCAGGAGATCAAAGGATCATTTCTCACCTTCCTCAAACAAGTCCCCGGGTGACCTGAGACCAAAGTTTTCAGCTCCTGCGATATTCCCTGTTGTTTAGACAGCCTCACTGTTGTTTTCCTGGGTTAGAGGTCCTTCTACTCACCAACTCAGATGTTTAGCTCTTCCACAGCTCAGAAACTGTGTGTGCTAGTCACCATCTTGGCAGAGCCCCCCTGCATACATTTTTTATATAGATCATCAACAGCACATGAACTAATACCAGCTACCACCAGATGGATACATAAAAATAAAATTATCTCTGTGACAAGGGAAAGAGTCAGCAAAGCAAACAACCCACAGACTGGGAGAACAATCCCTATGAGCTGTAGTTCAGCAGGGGATAATACTCAAGAGTTTACAGTGACTTGAAGACAGTAAATAGCAGCGAAATCAAACCACCTGTGAACAAGTAAACAATGGAGATGCATAGACACTTTGAGAAACAGAAACACATATCAACAATAACTGTTTCTTAAATGTTCAGTATCCCTAGTCATTGTA
>NW_026590296.1:0-2803 GCF_907164565.1 Psammomys obesus
ATACTGCTAAAAGCAATCTATAGATTCAACACAATTCCCATCAAAATACCAACTCAATTCTTTTCATACCTTGAAAAAAAAAAAGATTCTCAGCTTCATATGGAGAAACAAAAAACCCGGAATCTCCAAAACAACCCTGTACAACAACAGTTCATCTGGAGGTATCTCCAATCCTGATCTCAAGCTATACTACAAAGCAATAGTAATAAAAACCGCATGGTATTGGCATAGAAATAGAAAGGAGGATCAATGGAACTGAATACAAGACCCAGAAATAAACCCATGTACCTATGAATACTCGATTTTTGACAAAGCAGCCAAAACCATTCAATGGAAAAAAGATAGCATCTTCAACAGATGGTGCTGGTCTAATTGGATGTCTACATGCAGAAAAATGAAAATAGACCCACATTTATCACCCTGCACAAAACTAAAGTCTAAGTGGATCAAAGACCTCAACATAAAACCAGATACGCTAAATCTGTTAGAAGAAAAAGTGGGAAACAGCCTAGAACTCATTGGCACAGGAGACAACTTCCTCAACAGAACTCCAACAGCACAGGCTTTAAGAGCAACAATCAATAAATGGGACCTCATGAAACTGAAAAGCTTCTGTAAAGCAAAGGACACGGTCATCAAAACAAAGCGACTGCCCACAGATTGGGAAAGAATCTTCACCAACCCTTTATCTTTAGTTCTTTATACAACTAAAGAAGCTGAAAAGCAACAAACCAAGTAATCCAATTAAAAAATGGGGAACAGAGCTAAACAGAGAATTCTCTGTAGAGGAATATAGAATGGCAGAGAAACACTTAAAGAAATGCTCAACATCATTAGCCATCAGGGAAATGCAAATCAAAACAACCCTGAGATTTCACCTTACACCCATCAGAATGGCCAAGATGAAAAACTCAAGTGACAACACATGCTGGAGAGGTTGTGGAGAAAGGGGAACCCTCCTCCATTGCTGGTGGGAATGTAAACTGGTACAACCACTTTGGAAGTCAATGTGGCGCTTTCTCAGACAACTAGGAATAGTGCTTCCTCAAGACCCAGCTATACCACTGCTAGGCATATACCCAAAATTTGCTCAAGTACACAATAAGGACATCTGCTCAACCATGTTTGTAGCAGCTTTATTTGTAATAGCCAGAACCTGGAAACAACCCAGATGTCCATCAATGGAGGAATGGGTACAGAAATTGTGGTATTTTTACACAATGGAATATTACTCAGCAATCTAAAAAGAGGAAATCATGAAATTTGCAGGCAAATGGTGGGATCTAGAAAAGATCATTCTGAGTGAAGTATCCCAGAAGGAGAAAGACAAACATGGAAAATACTCGCTTATATAGACCTAAAAGATATGATAAACATAATGAAATCTATACACCTAAAGAAGATAATCAAGAAAGTGGACATGGGGTATGATGATCAATTCTCATTTAGAAAGACAAATGGGATATGCATTGAATGTATGACAGGAGTCTACTGCAGAAGGCATCTGAAAGACTCTACCTAGCAGTGTATCAAAGTAGATACTAAGACTCATAACCAAACCCTCAGCAGAGTGCAGGGAATCATACGAAAGAAGGGGAGTTTGATGTGGAAAGGATAGGAACTCCACAAGGACCAAACATATCTGTGCACAGGGTCTTTTCTGAGATGGACACTCAACCAAAGACCATAAGAGGATAAAACCTAGAACCTCTGCTCGGTTGTGACCCGTGATAGCTCAGTAATCAATTGGTTTCCCATAGTAAGGGGAACAAGGACTATTTCTAACAGGAACTCAATGAGTGGCTCTTTGACCTCCCCACCTCCCAAGGGAGGAGCAGTACTGTTAGACCACAGAGGAGGACTTTGCAGCCAGTCCTGAAAATACCTGACAAAACATAGTCATATGAAAGGGGAGGAGGTCCTTCCCTATCAGTGGATTTGGAAAGGGGCAGGGAGGAGATGAGGGAGGAAGGGTGGGACTGGGGAGGGAAGGAGGGATACAGCTGGGATACAGAATTAACAAAATGTAACTAATGAGAAAAATAAAACTTAAAAAAAAAACATTTTTCAATTTAAAAAAAAAAGAAAATGATGTGTCACACTGCCATCCATCAAGAGTTAGCATTCCATTCCAAATTTCTCTACTACCTTCAATGGAGAGAGTAGGCCATGAGCTTGTGTGGATCCTGAGAATATCTACAGCCTTTTTCAATAGTAAATGTCTATGTCTGCAGTCCTTTGCAACCTCTCTAAGTCTCAAAGGCAGTTCTCTTTCCCAGGACCTTCAGTGGTTCTTAACCTTCCTAATGTTAGTCATTACGGTAACCATACCAATAAATGCATACCTATGAGCAGACACACACAAAACACACACAAATAACATCTTAAAATGTCAATTGAAGGAGAGCTAGTGTCCTCTTCTGGCCTCCTCTGGCCCCACGCACACGTGGAATACATGTGAACATCTGAATTCAGAACAGACTAGTCCAGAGCTACACAGAAATACCATGTCTCAAGCAGCCCTATTCAAAAAATACAACTTCTGTTTTCATAAACAAAATACTCCTAAGGAGGCATTTTCATTAAAGTCCTGAAAAAATGATTTCAGATTTTAACTTAGCTTCCTAATCCAACAGCCATTGGAAGAGGGCTGGAGCCATGAAGAAGACTGATTTCATCCATTCTTTGTGGAGAGTTTCTACGTGGCTTAATAAGAGAGAAAGTATTTACTATTGGAAAAACACACCTTCAGTTTGTTTTTTTCTTTTGTGAGAATGTCTTGCTATGTAGTCCTGCCTAACCT
>NW_026590297.1:0-7045 GCF_907164565.1 Psammomys obesus
GCCAGATTGATTTCCAAAGTGATTTTACAAGTTTATATTTCCACCAGGAGTGGAGGAGGGTTCCTCTTTCTCAGCATCCTCTTCTGTATGTACTGTCACTTAAGCTTTAGATCTTAGCTATTCTGATGGGTGTAACGTGAAATCTCAGGGTTGTTTTGATTTGCATTTCCCTGATGACTAAGGACATTGAGCATTTCTTTAAATGTTTCTCTGCCATCTGATATTCTTCTATTGAGAATTCTCTGTTTAGCTCTGTCCCCCCCTTTTTTAAATTGGATTACTTGATTTTTTGCTGTTTAATTTGAGTTCTCTATATATTCTGGATATTAGCCCTCTGTCAGATATAGGGTTAGTGAACATCCTTTCTCAATCTGTAGACAGGGTTCTTTGCTTTACAGAAGCTTTTCAGTTTCATGAGGTCCCATTTATTGATTGCACAGTTGCTCTTAGAGCCTGTGCTTTTGGTGTTTTGTTACACCAGCGAAGACACAAGACCTGAGAAAGAGTTTTTCCTGGCACAGGCAAGAAGAGCATAAGAGTTCTTTCCAAAGCAATGGTTTTCTTCAACAAAGCAAGCACCATAATTTAACTTAGGGCATATAGATAAGTTCAAATGTGGGTTCCCCTACAAAGAGCCATTCTAAATTAATCCCTATACTGAATGTGATGATAATGTAAAATCAGAGATAAAAAGGCACTCTTGGCTCAAAGTCATGCGGAAATATGTGTAAAATGGACAGAAATGCTCCTGAATTGTTTAATTGTGACCACAAGTTCTTAACTGAAAATGAAGTAAATGAGGTCATGAAATTAGATTGCACAGAAGGCAATACCATCTGGTAATCATGATGTCTAATCTATGAGGGGGATGTTTCTCACACAAAGGACAGAGAGCACAAATTTAGAAAACTTCTAACATCCCTGTTTACAGTATCCCTCAGGAAAAAAGTCTATAACTTGAAATATAGTCTGCATTTTGAAATCATTTTGATACATGATATTTCTACATAGCTATGGCTGTTTTAGAACTGTCCATGGAGCTGGGCATGGTGGCACATACCTTTAATCCCAGCACTCAAGGAGGAGGAGGCACAGATTTATGTGATTTTGAGGACGACTGGGTGTACAATGTGAGTCCAGAACAGCCAATGCTACACAAAAAATTGTGTCTCAAAACCAAACAGAGAACATACTCTGTGGAACAATCTGGCCTCAGTCTCAGAGAGATCAGCCTGCTACTGAATCCTAGGTTTAGGATGACAGGGATGCACTTCTGAGCCAAGCAATGATTTTTAAGTGGTCTATCCTTGAATCAATGAATTAAAGTATAAAATAAGATATACAAAGGAACCATTTTCCTTTTAATGAACAGCAATAAGTCTTCACATTCTATAAATAGTTTGTCTTCTCTAAGTGGCTACATTGCTTTGTTAATTTCATCATTTATAACTGGATATTAGACATATAATATAGGATAATCATACTAAAAATCTGTACAGCTAAAGAAGCTAATCAAGAAGGAGGATCCTGGGTAAGATGCTCAATCTTCATTCAGATAGGCAAACGGATGGACATCAGAAGAGGGAGAAAATAAGGAACTGGACAGGAGCCTACCACAGAGGGCCTCTGAAAGACTATCCAGCAGGGTATCAAAACAGATGCTGAGACTCATAACCAACCTTTGGGCAGAGTGCAGGTAATCTTATGAAAGAAGGGGGAGATAGAAAGACCTGAGGGGACAGGAGCTCCACAAGGAGAGCAATAAAACCAAAAAATCTGGGCACAGTAATTTTTGGAGACTCATACTCCAAACAAGAACCACGAATGGAGATAATGTAGTACCCCTGACAGAATTAGCCTATTGCAGCTCAGTGTCCAAGAGGGTACCCTAGTAATGGGAACAAGGACTGTCTCTGACATGAACTCAGTGCCTGGTTCTTTGATCACCTATGTCTGTGAGGGGAACCAGTCCACAGAGAAAGACAATGAAGACAGTTTGGATGAGAACTGATAGACTAGGTTCAGATGGAAGGAGAGAAGTACATCCCTTATCAGTGGACTGGGGAAGGAGCATAGGAGAAGAGGGAGAGAGGGTAGGATTGGGAGGGGATGAGGAAGGGTCTATAGCAGGGATACAAAGTGAATAAACTGCAATCAATAAAAATAAAAAAAAATTAAAAATTTTGGAGTGTGTTTGTGTGTACATACATTATGTTGTATACGTGCTAGTGAGAGTACAACTTATTGCTATTTATTATCTACATCCCATATGTAAGTTATTGACATGGAACACAAAGAGTCTTTTGACCAGTGACCACACTGGCCCTTATTTAGGCTGAAAAATTATTTACGTATCTGCTGGTGTGTGAGTTTGCATATACAGCAGCCCAACTATAGAAACATTAGAAAAATCTGTGGCAGTGATATGGACTACTCAGGGATTGAGCTCAAATCATCAGGCTTAGCAATAACTCAATTTACCCACTGAGAAAATTCTCTGACATTCACTTGTAGTTCTGAGAAAGTCTTAACAGTCTTTACTCCTAAGTAAGAACCATCACATTCCAAAACAAGACAGGAGTGTATAATTTTCATTTACAAGTAGCATTTATTATTTAAATAATTTCATTTTCTTCCATCCTCAGATGACAATATATTCATAATCAGAATAGAAGACAATAGTGTATTGATGTAACTTTACAAGTAAGTTTTATGAGTCTCAATGAGCTCAGTGGGGAGTGTTTGTGGTATGCAAAAGAGACAACATAGGCCGCCTCAGGCTCCTCGACCAGTGGTTGGACCCCCCTTCGGCAGCATTATGGATCCAAGCCTATTGAGAGACCAAGAGCTGTTCAAAAAACGAGCTCTTTCCACCCCTGTGGTAGAAAAATGTACTGTGCCTTCTGAGTCATCCTCCTCATCTAAGAAGAAGAATGTAAAAGTTGAACACGGAGGATCATGAGGCTTTAAACAAAATGCAGGTTGTAGCCCATCAGGAGGGAAGCTGCTGAGGCAGAAACTGAAACAGAGACCACTGGATCATAGCAATGGATCATTTAACTTGAAAGCTCTAACTGGCAGTTCTGGATATAAGTTTGGCGTTGTTGCTAAGATTGTGAATTACATGAAAACACATCAGCGAGGAGATACACATCCTTTAACTTTAGAAGAAATTTTGGATGAAACACAGCACTTAGATATTGGACTCAAGCAGAAACAATGGCTAATGACTGAGGCTTTAGTAAACAATCCCAAAATTGAAGTAGTAGATGGGAAATATGCCTTCAAGCCAAAGTACAACTTGAAAGATAAGAAGGCCTTACTCAGGCTTTTAGATAACCATGACCAGCGAGGATTAGGAGGAATTCTGCTAGAAGGCATAGAAGAGGGGTTGCCTAATTCCCAGAAAGCTGTCAAGGTTTTAGGGGACCAGATACTATTTGTAAATTGTCCTGATAAAAAGAAAATACTATTCTTCAATGATAAAAGCTGTCAGTTTTCTGTGGATGAAGAATTCCAGAAACTGTGGAGGAGTGTCACTGTGGATTCAATGGATGAAGAGAAACTTGAAGAGTATCTGAAGCGACAGGGTATTTCTTCTATGCAGGAATCTGGACCAAAGAAAGTGTCCTCTTTTCAGAGAAGGAAAAAGCCTGCTTCACAGAAAAAGTGGCGGTTTAAGACTCACAATGAACACTTGGCTGGAGTGCTGAAGGATTACTCGGACATTACCCCTGGGAAATAGGGAACATTTTTATCATTAAATAAACTTGCAGACACACGGTCAAGATCTTCCTTGATGCTTGGAATCTGAAGACTTACTGCCTTCCCATCTGCTCCTCGGACGGAGGGGAGGAGTTCAGTTTACAGAACAGGAGTGATTACCAAACTCATTGTTTTCATCCAACAGGCTAGTGGGGATGGGTGTCCCTGTTTAAGTTTCTGGGTTTATTTTATTTTTCTAGAAAGACACTTAGCATGGCACTCAGGAGTCTTTGCTATTTATCTTGATTTCTAAATGGTTCTTGATTCCATGTTTTCTCTATTGCTTTAGAACAAGTTGGCGAATAGTGCTGAATACAGTGTTTGTTTATTCCAAGAGAAAATATTTATAATAAAATTGTTTGTAGGAGGATCTTTAAGAAGTTAGGAAATTCAGTTTGTCTCTTTTAATTCTTGAAAATGGAAGGGAGGTGCTGCAGTTCCAGACTTGCCAGGGTGGGTGTTTGGGATGTGACAAAGATTGGAGTCACTTCTGGTGGCACTTATGTAGACTTATTTTTGGACACAGGGGTATGCCTCTGGTTAATAAGCTAAGCAATAAAATTATACTAAATGTAAAAAAAGAGACAACATAAACTTGAAGATCATATAACAACAACCAAAATAGAAATCATAAAGTATCACACTCTTCATATATCTGTAATAGCCTAAGAATGAATATTTCATTACTCACACAACATGGTATTTTGAAAGAAATCTCATTGCTGTTACATTAACTATCACCTCTAGATAAATCTCTTAGAAGGCAATACTTCAAGATGATGTGCCATATGGTAAATATGGGAACATGTAGAAGTATGAAACTTCAAACTATATATATATACATATATATATATATATATATATATATATATATATATATATACACACATACATACATACACACAAACTATTAAGCATTAATTAATTATTGAGATGCAAGCAAGGCTTAAAAACAAACATCTTAAATGAATTTGTGAAAACATAAAAAAGTACAAGTTCTCAGAGACCCTCCCTTGAAAACTATGATCTCACACTGCTTGATATAAATAAGCAATGGAGCAGATAGATGATGGGGATCCAATTCTATACATTGCAGCAGAAAAATACCTATAACCAAGTGGAAATGCATTAGAACACGAACAGCCACCACAGAAGGAATGTCAGAACAACCTAATACACTTCTGTGTATGGATTTGCTACACACACAGCAAATTCAATACCTACGCCAATGTTTCAATATTCAGACCATAACCACAAGTGGTGATCTCCATTACAATTAAGTGAACATGGTAAATAATTACTTCTTCCAGGGCTAAGATAAAAACAGATTCAAAATAGTTTCTTTCTTGGAAATGAATACATTTATTATTTCCCAAGTAATAAACTCTTTTGCATAAATAAGATTGCTCTCTTAAAAGAATTCTTTTCTACTTCCTGACATCAAGATGATATATTAAGTTTTAAGATATTGACAGTTCTAGATACATGGCTTTGCAGTTAAGACAAGTTCATTCCCAGGACCTAGGTCAGGTTTTTGACAACTTTCCATAATCCCTGGTATGAGAAAATCAGTGGGTATAGTCTACTTGGAAACTAGAATGGACAGGCACATAAACACAAAGACAAACTGTTATCACATAAGGGAAATTAAAGCAAATTCTTAAATATATGTTTACTCATGAATGTTTTACTTGTATAAGCATTCATTACTGAATTCAGGTGTTGAGGCAACTACAGTCTTATTTAAAAATGTTGTCTTCATCATGAATTCCTTCATGTAACAGAAATGAAACATGTAGGTATGAAATCAGAGAAATGAATCCTTTTCAGTTTTGTATCCCTACTGGAGAAAGTATGTTACTTGGGGTGGGCTTGATAGTTTTCAGCTGCATACCATCTATAGTTACTACTCTCTGCTTCATGTTGCAGGTGGAGGTTGTGAGCTCCAAGCTTCCTACTTTCACAGACACATAAGACACTTGTCTTGCCCAATTTATAGTGATCCCATATCCTCTCCAATCATAAAGCAAAGTAAACACATTTGGAAGTTGCCTTAGACATTGTGTTTAGTCACAGAAAATGCACTAATATGCAGACATAAATTTTACAACTAGATGATCTATTTCATGTAATTGAAGTGGATTGTGTAATAAAAATATATTATCTTATTGTTTCAATTCATATGCCTTTGGTCCATGAGATTTCAATTGGAAACAAATTAAGGATGGATGTCACAAACACATGCATACATTGTTGACACTTGTTAGAATTTTCCTCCAAACTAATCTAGTGTAATTGAATGCAAGTGGGTGGGTCAAAGACCTTAACAAATCTTTTATTCTAACAGATGTTCTACAGAATGTGTTCTTTTAGGTTCTCAAAGACTACTGTGATAGGCAAAGGTTTAAAGATGTATCCCACACAGTAAACCTTTTGCTCTTATATAATGGTAGCATGAAGCAGAAAACTTTACCATACTGACTACATTCATGGGGTTTCTCTGCAACATGACTTTTTTCTCATGATTTCAAAGAAAACCCTATGAAAAGGATTTACCACATTGCTTCTTCAGAGAGTTTTACTGCAATGTGTTTTCTTTTATGTATTTGGAGATAACTGTATTAAGAAAGGCTTTATCACATTGAAGACATGTGTAAGGTTTTTCTCTACTATCTGTTCATTTGTATACTTGAAGATGACTTTGATATGCAAAACATGTAAAAGCAAATTATGTGGGATCATGCAAGAGCAATTTGCCTTAAGTATTGCCTTTTAGATTCCAGCCTCCATTGATTTATAGGGTGAACATAAGTTTAAGTTCATAGTCCCTAGGAAAGCTGTAGACTTCCCAATAGCTGACCAGCTTTAAATACTTAACTTTTGTTGCCCAAAACATGACTGTTCCATACCATGGTTTCTGGTCCCCTAACATAATGACTGACCCAAACCACAGATTCTCTATCCTAAAACATAATACCTTTTCCTAACCACAAAAGAACAACTGGATATGATTGCTTTGACTGTAAAACCTACATTTTGCATCAGGTGACTTTCTCAATGACGTAAACAAATCCCATATCCCTAAACCATGACTGATGGAAATAATTCAGTTGTAAAACAGTAAAGATGTTTATGATTTTCAAGCTCAGAACCTCTGTAACTTTCGAGTTCATTGGATGGGTAGGCATCACAGTTCAACATTATGTGTCCTTCATCAAACTGGATGACAATATTTTTTTTTCATCTGTATTGATGTGTTTGAGTTGTATTGGATTCAGTG
>NW_026590298.1:0-6933 GCF_907164565.1 Psammomys obesus
TCTCATTTCCAGTAGATTCTTACACATAGTTCAGTAGACTTCTTCATTATGGCCTGGGGAGAGTACACTTCACACACATACAGTGGTGTGCTTTGTAGCCTCCCTCAGAGTTTCCAATTATTGCATCGGGAGAATCTGGGAAAGAATTTGCACACTACCTCCTACTGGTGTTCCTGATTACTAGGCCTTGCCAGAGTCACTTATTAACTTGGACAACCCAGGTGGACCTCAGGACACTAGCAACAAGGAGGTCCTCTACTTGTGAATGAAAGATCAAATTACACAGACAGCTGAGGCCTTCTCAGCTAGGGGCAGATGGGACCCTAGTTTGAGAAATTTCTATTTCTGTAAATTTTACACTCTCTAGGAGCTCTTCCTGTTCCTCTTAAAAGGCACATTTATTTCTACATTCAATTACACATTCAATGTCCAGTGTAGATATCCCTACCTCATAGCTGAGAACCCCCGCAGCCCACCTTTAATCAAAGTCATACAGTAAAAACAATTAACAAAAACAGTCATCATCAATTTAAAATTAATGAGCAGTAAGTGAAATCTGCCTCTTAGCTTGACAGGGAAGTATCCCTGGATTGGCCAGTGTCTTGAGTGACATGAGCCCTTCCCTTAGGGTTAGTTCCTGATGAAGGTACACAGCATAATAGTCCCAGTCCCAGGTTAGCTGTGCTGCCCTATGCCTTATCCAGAGCTGCAGAGATGTGCATTTCAGTAGCACATCTCCCTGTCTTCCATCTGTCTTCCCACCTATCCCACCAGGCAGGACCCATCTCTCCAGCCAGCTCTGCTCCTTCCATTTATGGGCAGTGACCCTCCACTCACCATGTTGGGACTTTAGAACTTGCTTGAACTTCCCTCACAATACCTAGTAGCAGTGCTCAGAACACTTCACATGGAATCATTTAAGCCTGATTAGCTACAGAGCAAAACCTCCAGCATGACTCCCTGAAGAACCTGCCTCCTAGCCTGACAGGCAAGTTTACTTGAAAGCCCTAATTGACCAGTTTGTCTTGAGTGACATGAACACTTTTGTTAGGGTTAGAATATGTTGAAGGTATATTCTCTTGGTTCCTGATTCAGGTTACCTTAACAGGGACAAAACTTTTCTAGGTATGCAGAGATTCTTAATTCAATAACACTTGGTGCCTTATCTCATAGACTTTCTATCTTCCCACCCAGCCTACAGAGGACCCACCAGTCTACCTGGTGCTCCTCACCATCCTGCACCTCCCATCTGTGAACAGTGACCCTCCAATAACCATTTGGGGCCTCATAACTTCCTTGAGCTTACCTCAAAATTTGCAGTGTCCACTCTCAAATCTCAGAACACTGGGACTTTCACACTTGCTCAGAAACAGAGCAGAACCTAGAGTGCTGCATCTAGAAGGACCTGCCTTCTCTTCTGCATGGAGTCCCTGATTGGCCATTTCATCTTCAGTGATATAAACACCTCTGTTAGGGATAGAATGTGCTGAAGGTACATAGCATATTGGTTCCTGGTTCAGACTTCCTATCCAGGGACAAAACTTTTCCAGCTATGCAGAGATTCAAAGTTCAGCAGTATTTCTGCCTGTCCTACAATAGCCTTCCTGCCTGTCTTCCCATCCAGCCTAGGGAGTACTAACCATTTGAGCTTACTCTGTTCAGCTGCCTGTTCCTCCCCTTTGTGTGTAGTGATACCGACCTCAGCAAATCACAGCACCCACGAAGCACTTCAACTTCTTCTCACTGGAATCAAGGTGGATAACTAGTATAATCAAATTGAAGTGGAGTTATCAATCTGTCCCACAATTACAGAGAGAGAGATTAGGAAACAAGCGTTTTGATTTTTGTCTTATGTTGGTTCAGGAAAACTGTAGCTACTTTTTAACTGGTAGGCATGAGACAAACCAAACAGTAGAGCAAGAAAGTGATGATAAATGCTGAAGTGCACTATTCTTAGCCTGCACATTTTTCTCAGTGAGAACGGGAAAGAAAAATACAGATATATATCATTCTGATGTCTATTCTGTCAGGTGGATGTTCCAATGCTACATTTTCCACTTATACAAAGGACAGAGAGCACCGATTCAGAAAACTTCAATTAAAAAAAAATACATCTGTCAGGACTGTATCCTTAAGGGGAAATAAACCCATAATTTGATATAGTGTATATTTTTTGGAATAATTTTGATACATGATATTTCCACATAGTAATGCATGTTTTAGAATTCGATCTGTGGATTTGGGCATGGTTACAGACACCTGCAATAACAGCACTCAGGAAGGATAAGGCCCAAATTTGCAGCCAACCCATTCTACAAATTAAGAACAGGACAGCCAAGGCTACACAAGGAAATTCTGTCTGAATAACAAAGAAACAAGCAAACAGAAGAACTCACTCTGTGGACCAAGTTGACCACAATCTCAGAGAGATTAGCCTACTATGGACTCCCAGGTCAGGTCTAGGATGACAGGGATGCACTTCTGAGCCAAGCACAGATGTTTTCAAAATGACCTATCCTTGAATCAAGGAATGAAACGATAAAATATGATGTACAAAGAAACCATTTTTTTTCTTTTAATGAACAATAGTAAGTCTTCCAATTCTACAATAAATTTACACCTACAAATTATTTTTGTAGGTTTAAATTTAAACCTACAAAGTGGGTTCTTTGCTTTATTAATATTATCCATTTAAAAATGTTTGAGTGTGTTTGTGTGAAGATACCTATGCTACAAGGTATATGTGCCAGGGAGAAGACATTTTTGATATTTATTATCTACATCCCATATGGGCGTTCTCAACATGGAACCCCAAGAGTCTTTTGGCCAATGACAACAATGGCCATTATTTAGGTTATTATTTATGGATAAGCTAGTTTTAGAATTTGCATATACAGCAGCCCAATTATATATTCAAATATTAGAAAAATTTGTAGGAGTGATATAGGCTACCCAGAGGTTGAGCTCAAATAATCAAGGTTTTGAAAAGTGTTATGAACAATATTTACTCCTAAGAATGAACTAACACATTCCAAAACATGAAAGCAGTAAATCATTTCCATTTCCTATTAGCATTTATTACACAAATCACATCATTTTCTTCCATCCTCAGATGACAATTTGTTTATAATCTGAATAGAAGACAATATTCTACTCATTTACTGTTTCAACTACATTTATTTGAGTATCAATGAGTTCAGTGGTGAATGTTTGTGGTATGTAAAACTGGCAACAAAACCTTGAACATCGTATAACAATGACAAAAATAAATCCCACAAGGTGTAATACACCCTTGATATATCTGCCATGGCCTAAGATCCCATATTTACATTAAACACACACAATATACTTTTTTGAAATAAATCTCATTGCTTTTACATTATCTAATACCTCTAGATAATTCTCTTAGAAGGCAGTTCTTCAAGATGCTGTGACATATAGTAAATACAGGGAACGTGAAGCATGGAACTTTAAACAATATGTACATACACAAACAATACTATTGAGCATTTTAACATTAACTAATTACAAATATTCAAGCGATGCTGAAAACAAACATCTTAATGCAATTTGAAATACATAAAAAGTACAGTTTCTCAGAGACCTTTCCTTGAAAAATATGATCACACACTGCCTGATATAAATAAACAATGGACCAGAGAGATGATAGGGATCACATTCTATACACTGTAAGAGAAAAATACATATCAACAAGTTGAAATGCATTAGAACATGAACAGCCACCACAGAAAATGTATCATAATAATCTCATAAACTTCTGTGAATAAATTTGCTACACATACAGCAAACTTCAATACCTACTCCAATGTTTCAAAATACTGAACACTACCACAGTTGGTGATCTTCTCAATTACATTAAAATGAATATGGTGAATCATTTACATCCTACAAGTCTATGATAAAAAAACAGATTTTAATAAGTTTCTTTTCTTGAAATTGAATACATTCATTATGTCCAAAGTCATCAAATCTTAGATACAAATAGGGTTTGATCTCTTCTATGAATTATTTTCTACTTCTTGACCTCAAGATGATATATAAAAATTTAAGATATTTACAGTTCTAGTGACATGGCTGTGCAGTTAAGTCAAGTTTATTCCCAGGACCTAGGTCAGGTTTTTGACAATTATCTGTAATTCCTGGTACAAGACGATCAAAGGGTCTTGTCTTCATGGAAATCAGAATGGAAAGGCATATAAACACACAAAGACACACTGAGATCACATAATGGAAATTAAAACAAATTCTTAACCAAATATATGTTTACTCAAGAATGTTTTATTTGTGTAAGCATGCATTCATTTAACTCAGGGGTAGAGGCAACTACAGTCTCATCTAAAGAATTTTTCTTCATCAAAAATTGCTTCATGTAACAGAAATCAAACAAGTAGGTTTGAAGTCAGAGAAACGAATCCTTCTAAATTGGTGGCATTATTTATGAATGTTTAGGAAATGGAGCACTCTTGGAGGAAGTATCTTACTTGGGAAGGGCATGATAGTATTCAACTGAAAACCATCTATAGTTCTCACTCTGCTTCACACTGCAGGTTGAGGATGTGAACTACAAGTTTCCTACTTTATCTGCCATGTGTGACACTTCTGATGCCCATTTCATTGTGATCCCATATACCTTTGGAAACTTAAGGCAAATTAAACACATTTGGAAGTTGTCTTTGACACTGTGTTTTACACAGAAAAGGCGCATAAATTTTATTCACACATAAATTTTACAACTGGATGATTTACTTCAGGTAATTGAAGAGAATTTTGAAATCTAAAAGGGTTACCTTATGGTTTAAATTTCTAGGCCTTTTGTCCATATTGGTTTTTATTGTAATCAAAATGAGGATGGATGTCATAATGCATGAATATATTGTTGACACTTGTTACAATATTCCTCCCAAATCATCTCCTGTAACTGAATGCAAGTTGACTGGTCAATGACCTTAACAAATTTTTTATCCTATTAGGTTTTCTTGAGAATGAGTTCTTTCAGATTCTCAATGATTCCTGTGATATGCAAAGTCTTTAAGAGCTTGCTCACACACAAAAGCCTTTACACTTCTATAATGGTAATATGAAGCACAAAAGTTTCCTGTACTGACTATACTCATGGTGTTTCTTTGCAGCATGACTTTTTATCATTATTTCAAACACAAATCCATGGAAAGGATTTACCACATTGCATATTCACAGGGTCTCACTGAGGTATGTGTTCTTCTAAGTATGTGGAAATAACTGCATTAAGAAAAGGCTTTATCACATTCATTACATGTGTAAGGTTTCTCTCTATTATCTGTTCTTTTATAGACTTGAAGTTGACTTTGACATGCAAAACATGTAAAAGCAATTTGTAGGTGTGAACATGCTAAGAAAATTTCTGCTATGTATTGCTTTTTTGATAACAGTTTCCAATGAAATATAATGTGAACCTAAATTTAAGTCCATCGTTCCTAGGAAAGCTGCCGACTTCCCAATAGCTGACCAGCTTTCATGATTCATCTTTTGTTTCCCAAAACATGACTGTTCCATACCATACCTTCGCTTCCCCTAACATAGTGACAGTCCCAAACCACATATACTCTTCCCTAAAACATAATACCTTTTCCTAACAACAAAAGAACACATGGATATAACTGTTTTGACTGTAAAACCTACAGTTTTGCATCAGGTGAATTCCCCAATGACATAAATAAATCCCATATCCCTAAACCATGACTGATGGAAAAAAAAACTTAGTTGTAAAATGGCCCAGGTGTTTATGATTTTCAACTCAGAACTTCTGTAACTATATGGCTTAGTGAGTGGGTAGTTCAGTTCCCAAGAAGTTATGTAGCCATAACCAACCAGTAGTGACTGGGTGACAATACATTTTCATCATTTTCATTGAACATGTGTTTGAGTTCTATTGGATCCTGTGGACCGAAGAACACAGAGGCCTTACCATGTTGCTTATGTACTCAGAATTTCTCTTCAGTATGAAACTTTTATGATGATGAAGAATACAGACATGTGCAAAGGCCTCACGTTTTGAAACATTCATGAAGTTTCTCTCCAGTACAAATTCTTTCATGATGATGAAGGTTATACAAACGTGGAATAGCTTCACCATTTTTTTAGTTACATTTTGTTAACTCTGTGTCCCAGCTGTATCCCGCTCCCTCATTCCCTCCCCAACCCCACACTCCCTCCCTGGTCTCCACCCTGCCCCTTTCCAAGTCCACTGATAGGGGAGGACCTCCTCCCCTTTCATTTGACCCTGTTTTATCAGGTATCTTCAGGGCTGGCTGCATTTTAAATACACTCAGTCTTTCTGTCCAATATAAATTCTCTCATGACTTTGAAGATAATTGTGAAGAGTAAGTTTGACCACATTGGTTACATTCATAAGGTTTCTCTCAAGTACGTGTTCTTTAAGTCATAGATTATTACTAGGTCAAAAGGCTTTATCACATTGGTTATAAACAAAGTTTCTCTCCGGTGTGTATTCTTCTATGTACTTGGTGATTATTATGGCATTGCAAATACTTTGACACACTCGTTACATTCATACAATTTCACTCCAGTATGTGTTCTAGTCCTAGATTACTCTTATATGAAAAACTTTTATGATATTGGTTATATGCATAAAGCTTTTCTGAAACATGCATTTTTATGTATTAGGAGATGACTGTGTTGTACCAAGATGATGGCACACTGATTACATTCATATTTTCTCCAAGGTGTGTTTTTTTTATGTCTTCAGAGACTAGTCTGAAATGCATAAGACTTTATCATATTGGGTACATTCATAAGATTTCTCGCTAAGTGTGTTTCATTTATATACTACCAGATGATTGTTCCATACAAAGGCTTTACCACATTAGTTACATTCATAAGGTTTCTCTCCAGTGTGAGTTCTTTTATGTATTA
>NW_026590299.1:0-3829 GCF_907164565.1 Psammomys obesus
TTTGCACATAGAATGAAAAGTTACAGGTAAAATTCACATTTTTCTTCCCATAGTTTCCTGAAATCTTTTTATTAGGACTTGAATATATTTTTAGGCATGCATTTTTTGGCTGTCTTACCCTACCCTCATTTTATCAGAAATACTGTACACATTCTTGATTGTTGTAGCTTTGCCCTAACTACAGAAGTCCCACTGTCCCAATTTGTGTACCATTTCTTCATAATCCTGTTGAGAAATCTTAGGTTTTTTTATTTTTTATTAATTACACTTTATTTATTTTGTATCCTCCCATAAGCCGCTCCCTCCTCCCCTCCCAATCCCACCCTCCCTCCCCTTTCTGCATGCATGCCACTCCCCAAGTCCACTGATAGGGGAGGTTCTCCTCTCCTTTCTGATCTTAGTCTATCAGTTCTCATCAAAAGTGGCTGCATTGTCCTCTAGTGTGGCCTGATAAGGCTGCTCCCCCCTCAGGGGGAAGTGATCAATGAGCAGGCCAATCAGATTATGTCAGAGGCAGTCCCTCTTCCTATTACTATGTAACCCACTTGGACACTGAACTGCCATGGGCTACACCTGTGCAGGGGTTCCAGGTCATCTCCACGAATAGTCCTTGGTTGGAGTATGAGTCTCTGGGAAGTTCCCTGTGTTCAAATTATCTTGTTCTGTTGCTCTCCTTGTGGAGTTCCTGTCCCCTCCAGCTCTTACTATTTCTCACTTCTTACATAGAATTCCATTCACTCTGCCCATCAGTTGGCCATCAGGCTCAGCATCTGCTTTGACAGTCTATACTGCAGAAGCTTTCAGAGGCCCTCTGCGGCAGGTTTCAAGGTTGTTTCCTGTTTTCTTCTGGCTTTCAGAGGCCCTATGTAGCAGGTTCTGAGGTTGTTTCCTATTTTCTTTTTCTTCTGATGTCCATCCTCTTTGCCTTTCAGGATGGGGATTGAACATTTTGGTTAGGGTCCTCTCTTTTGCTTAGTTTGTTTAGATGTACAGATTTTAGTGGGTTTATTCTATATTGTATGTTTATGAGTGAGTATATACCATGCGTGTCTTTTTGCTTCTGGGACAACTCACTCAGGATGATCCTTTCCAGGTCCCACCATTTACCTGCAAATTTCATGATTTCCTTATTTTTTATTGCTGAGTAATACTCCATTGTATAGATGTACCACAGTTTCTGCATCCATTCTTCAGTTGAGGGGCATCTGGGTTGTTTCCAGCTTCTGGCTATTACAAATAAAGCTGCTACAAACATGGTTGAGCAAATGTCCTTTTTGCTTACTTGAGCCTCTTTTGAATATATGCTTAGGAGTGGTATGGCTGGATCTTGAGGAAGCGCTGTTTCTAGTTGTCTGAGAAAGTGCTAGATTGATTTCCAGAGTGGTTGTACCAGTTTACATTCCCACCAGCAGTGGAGAAGGGTTCCCCTTTCTCCACAACCTCTCCAGCATGTGTTGTCCCTTGAGTTTTTCATCTTGGTCATTCTGATGGGTGTAAGGTGAAATCTCAGGGTTGTTTTGATTTGCATTTCCCTAATGGCTAATGAGGTTGAACATTTCTTTAAGTGCTTCTCTGCCATTCGATATTCCTCTACAGAGAATTCTCTCTTTAGCTCTGTTCCCCATTTTTAAGTGGATTACTTGGTTTATTGCTTTTCAGCTCGTTTAGTTCTTTATATATATTGGATATGAGTCCTCTGTCAGATAAAGGGTTGGTGATGATTCTTTCCCAATCTGTAGGCAATCGCTTTGTTTTGATGACGGTGTCCTTTGCTTTACAGAAGCTTTTCAATTTCATGACATCCCATTTATTGATTGTTGCTCTTAGAGCCTGTGCTGTTGGTGTTCTGTTCAGGAAGTTTTCTCCTGTACCAATGAGTTCTAGGCTATTCCCCACTTTTTTTTCTAGCCGATTTAATGTGTCTGGTTTTATGTTGAGGTCTTTGATCCACTTGGACTTCAGTTTTGTGCAGGGTGATAAGTATGGATCTATTTTCATTTTTCTACATGTAGACATCCAGTTGGACCAGCATCATTTGTTGAAGATGCTATCTTTTTTCCATTGTATGGTTTTGGCATCTTTGTGAAAAATCAGGTGTCCGTAAGTGTGTGGGTTTATTTCTGGGTCTTCTGTTCTATTCCATTGATCCACCATTCTGTTTCTATGCCAGTACCATGCAGTTTTTATAACTGTTGCTCTATAGTACAGCTTGAGATCAGGGATGGTGATACCTCCAGAAGATCTTTTATTGTAGAGGATTGTTTTAGCAATTCTCGGTTTTTGTTATTCTATACGAAGTTGAGAATTTTTCTTTCCAGGTCTGTAAAAAATTGTGTTGGCAATTTGATGGGAATTGCATTAAATCTGTAGATTGCTTTTGGTAAGATGGCCATTTTTACTATGTTAATCCTGCCAAGCCATGAGCATGGGAGATCTTTCCATCTTCTCATATCTTCCTCTAATTCTTTCTTCAGAGACTTGAAATTGTTTTCATACAAGTCTTTGACTTGCTTGGTTAGGGTTACACCAAGGTACTTTATGTCATTTGTGGCTATTGTGAATGGTGTTGTTTCTCTAATTTCTTTCTCAGCCCTTTTGTCTTTTGTATACAGGAGTGCTACTGATTTTTTTGAGTTAATTTTGTATCCGGCCACTTTGCTGAAGGTGTTTATCAGCTGTAGGAGTTCCCTGGTAGAGTTTTTGGGGTCACTGATATATACTATCATATCATCTGCAAATAGTGATAATTTGACTTCTTCCTTTCCCATCTGTATCCCCTTGATCTCCTTCAACTGTCTTATTGCTCTAGCAAGGACTTCCAGCACTATGTTGAAGAGATATGGAGAGAGTGGGCTGAAGCTCCTGATGTCCTTCCTCAGTTCAACCGGGGATACCATTCCACGGGAGCTGCAACTCCTATGCTGTAGAGACCTCCTCTCAGAGTTGTGTCGTCTTGGGCTCTCATGTCTCAAGATTCCATTCTATGGGGACCCTGTTCCACCTCAGAGCTGTCTTGTTCCTGGGCTTCCAAGTCCCAGTACCACTTCCCATGTGAGCTGGCAGGCCAACAGTTTAGTTTTTGTCTGGAGGAATGGTCCATTGGTGAGAGTTGCCTGTCAGGCTAGGAGGCAGTTTCTTCAGCTAGTTATGCTGGAGGTTCTTCTCTGTAGCTGATCATGCTTGAATGATTCGGTGTGAGGTGCTCTGAGCAGTGCTGCTAGGTTTTGTGAGGAAACTCAAGCAAGTTCCAATTCTTCATGATGAGTGGAGGGTCACTGCCCAAAAATGGGCAAAGCAGGCTGCTGAGCAGAGCTAGCTGGAGTGGTGGGTCCTGCCTGAGGAAAGGTGGGAAGACAGATGGAGGACAGGCACAAGTACTACTGAAATGTAAATCTCTGCAGGTGTGAAAAAGGCACAATCCTGAGCTGGAAATCTGGGCCTGGTAGTATTATTCTGTGTCCCTCAGCAAAGTCTCTCCCTAATAGCTGTGCTCATGTCACTTAAAACTCACTGACCAATCAGAGAGTCTAGTCAAAAGAGAAGGCGGGTCCTTCTGGGTGCCCTGTTCTAGGTTCTGCTCTGTTTCTGAGCAAGCTTGAACATCTGCCTGTGATGAGATGTGAGAGCTGCTGCTGAATGTTGTGAGGGAAGCTCACTCAAGCCTCAAATTCCCAAGATGGTGAATGGAAGGTCATTGCCCACAAATGGGAGTAGCAGGCTGCTGAGCACAGCTAGATAGAGTGGTGGGTCCTGAAGCTGGATGGAAATACAGATTTGTACAATGTTGGAGGACAGTCACAAGGGCTACTGAAATATAAATGTGTGCAGA
>NW_026590300.1:0-3843 GCF_907164565.1 Psammomys obesus
GCAGGAAGCCGGCGCCATCTTGTAATGGCGGGAGCGGCTCCCGACATCTCCCCCTTTTATATATATTAAAGGCCATCTCAATCAGAAAAATAACACACCATGAGGTTACCGATCAGCCTGCTGAGCCAACAGCGTCAGCGATCAAGGAGTTTACACAGTGTAAGAGACCCTCTGCACCTTGAGTCCCGTGCAATGGGAACCTGAGCCCTGGGAGGTGCAGAGGTCTGTCTTGAACAGCATCCTGGTGCAATAGGAACCTGTGCCCGTCAGGAGTGCTACAAGTCCAGACAGTGTCTCAATGACTGAGCATGTTAAGCCAAACTTGGGGAGATGCTCCCTGTTCCACAGCCAGCATAGCCCGCACCATGGCCACATTTTTAAGATGTTGCTGTCTCTTAAAACGGCAGAGCAACCAAAAACAGAGGAACAGCCCCGCGAGCATAGACATGCCAAACATTCCTACACCAATCCATTCTTTAAAATAGGAAAATGCAGAGGACAACCAGTTAAATAATCCTTGAGTAACAGAAACATCTAGGCGAGTGGAATTAATTTGAACAATTGCTAGGCGTAATTTTCTCATTGTCTCATCAAATTCGGCGGACCAATTAGATTGTTGAGACATTGGCAAATATGGTAGCCCTATGGAGTCATTGGTGGTAAAGAGCCGGGGGAAGACTTGTGCATCATACATGACTGGCATTGGTCGTGGGAATGTTGATAGGATCCCCCAGCGGATCTCCTGGGTCTCCACCTCCAGGTTCATCTGCACTCCGCTCAGGATCAGGATCAGGGTTAAAATCAGGCTCATCTTGCTTGACCACTCTGGTCAGCCGCGCTGGAACCCAAATCGGATTTTCTTGATCCTGTGGAAAAACACAAACAGCTCCCCTGGATCTTATTAAAATAGGATCCGGTCCTTTCCATTGATTATCAAGAACATCCTTCCATTTCACTGTTTCATTTGATGTTCTATGACTGACATGTCTGTCTGTAGCAGACCGTCCTTCAGAATCCAAAGTTAAAAAATTTATAGTGAATAGAACAAGGGAAATCTTAGTCTTAGGTCCCATAGTAGTGGGGCCTATTCCCCCTTTTTGTTTTTGGAGAATCATCTTTATGGTAGAATGAGCTCGTTAATATTCATTAGTAAGCCTGAAATCCATCTGTTTTAAGACATCTCTACCCCAAAGATTAATGGGGAGCGGCAAAACATATGGTGTAAATGTGCCACGATGTCCCTCGGGATCCTCCCAGTGCAATGTTGCTGCACTCACCGAGGGAGGTTCCTCGTATCCCAGACCCTGTAAAGACTGGGAAGATTGGTTGAGAGGCCACTCAGCAGGCCACCAAGAGGAGGAAATGATGCTAGTATCAGCACCAGTATCTAATAACCCTTTAAATTCCTTTCCATTAACCTTTAAAACCATCATGGGTCGTTGGTCTAGTTGTAAAGACAAAAAGGTATGTTGTCCACCCGAGGAGCCAAATGCCTTTTCTCCTCGGGCCTCTTTTTTTCCAGGAAATAACTGATGGAGACTTGGCAAGACCAGCAATTGCGCTATTCGATCTCCTGGGGAAATAGCACTGATACCTCTTGGGGAAGAGCATAACACTCTAATTTGTCCTTCAAAATCCTGATCTATTACCCCAGGATGTACTATCAGCCCTTTCAAAGCAGTAGATGACCGTCCCACTATGAGCCCTACCGAGTCTGGCGGCAGCGGCCCAGCTAAATCGACTGGGATCGGCTGACAACCCATTGTAGGGGTTAATACTGCTCTGGTGGTGGCGCAGAGGTCCAGTCCTGCTGATCTGCTAGTTGCCCTTCGGATCGCGGTGCTCTCACAAACTCTCTGGACCGGGGTGCCTCGCGACCGATCGCCCCATATATTTTCAGGCCCTGAGGGCGAGGGCCCTTCTTCCCGTTTTTTGACTGTCCCGTTTCATCTGATCTTTCCGGAAGCGGTCTCCCATATATGTCTTTGATGGATCTACACTCATTAGCCCAATGCTTCCCTTTCTTACATCGGGGGCAGGTCTCTGGTTGTTTGTCTTGCTTTTCTCTCACAGGGTTGTCTGGAGCCCTGCACTGCCTCTTAAGGTGGCCCATCTTCCCACATTTAAAGCATTTCATGCCGGCCGCCTTCTGTGCAGATAAAACGGCTGCTGCTATCCCGGCATTCGTCAACGGGCCTCCAACTTCCCTGCAAGCCTTCATCCAGGCATTCAGCCCTTTTCCCTTCCATGGTGTAATAGCATTCCTGCATTCACGGGTGCATTGCTCATAAATCAGCTGCTCCACAAATGGTAAGGCAGCCTCCGCGTCCTCAAAGACACGCCCTGCTGCCTCCATCATACGGGCAACGAAGTCCGAGAAAGGCTCTGTCGCTCCCTGAATAATCTTTGTAAGATTCCCTGTTACTTGCCCCTTATTAGGGAGACTTTTCCAAGCTCTTACTGCTGCTTTGTTTATTTGTTGATACACCTCCACTGGAAGCATGTGCTGATTAGCCCTCCACTGTCCCTGGCCGGTAAGCATATCGTAGCTCCATTGTGGCCTCTGACTTGCTATATTCTGATTAGCTTGAGCTGAGCACAGCTCGTGAAAGATGGACTTCCAGTCTAAATATTGCCCCATAGTCGGACAGGCTCTTACAGTATTGTACCAATCGTCTGGAGTCATGGCATTGTCAGCCAGTCTTTCTATCAGCGCCACTGTAAAGGAGGCACTGACGCCATATGTCTGGACTGCTTCCGCTAATGCCTTCAACTGTTTAAGATCTAAAGGAGAATGATGTCTATTATTCTGAGCGTCCTCCCAGACTGGGAACGCGGTTTTAATCCGCTTTCTCTCTTTTTTTGATATCAGGGAAAATTTTGTCTCTGCAGATTTGGGTTTTTTAGTGGCTGACTTCCGCATGGAGAACCCGGAAGTGCCAGCATAGGCCACATATGGTGGCGGATCCGGGCGGTAACGCCCTTCCTCATATTTAGCTGCTTCCTCATCCAACTCTGCCTGCTCGTCAGGGTCGAGCCCTGATTCCTCATCAGTTTGTTGATTCTCAGAAGAGCTGTTTTCGCTCTCTGTAGACTCCGGCTCGCTCGATGACGAGGCGACCTTTTTCTTTTCCTTGCTACCAGTCTGTTTTGGTTTCTTAAACTTTTTAACTAGCTTTCGCGCCTTCAGCGCTTTAGCCTTATCTTCCTTGGTCCCATCCTTAGGGGATTTACCGGTCTTAATTCCCTTTTCTGCTTCGGATAGACTATCTTGATGGTCCCGTTTCCCACAACTAAGACACAGACAACACAACAAGACAAAAACGAGACTAACATTGAGAAACAGAATACACCAGACCACAGAAATCATACCTTGCAGAAAAGTACCGCGGTTTCGCACTGCTGGCTTGAATCCTCCTCCGACGAGCAGTCGGGGGTCCTTCGAGTCGTTCCTCCGCCCAGGGTTCGGCAGGTTTCCCGGGTTTCGGCACCACTTGTCGCACGCAGCCCTTGCCGATAAGGACGACGCAACAACCGAGGATTTCTTCAGCGGCAAGTTTATTGAACAGCTCTTTCTTGCAGATGGTGAAGGACCCAAACCCCGGGTTGTGCTCTGCTTAAATAGCCAGCAGCGCGACCTGTCCGTCTGTAATTGGTGCTCTGTTCAAGTCTTCATAAGCATATGGCTGGCAATTGGAGTGCAGCCTAAACCCTCATTAGCATAAAGCTGCGCATGCGTAAACTGCAGGGCGGCACAGGCAAGAAGCGCGAAAATGCTGGCAAGAAGAACCAGGAAGCAGGAAGCCGGCGCCATCTTGTAATGGCGGGAGCGGCTCCCGACAT
>NW_026590301.1:0-1137 GCF_907164565.1 Psammomys obesus
TGTCCGTGGCTGAGCAGGATTGTGAGTGTTGTCTGCCCGGACCTCCCTGGATGCCCCAGGAAATAAATACCACCAAGCTAGGAGATCTATCTAAGCAGGAACTTGGTTTATTGAATAAAACAGTCCTTTTTATAGGTTTGGGTCAGGAGGCAGGATTAAGGAAGTTAGGTAAGATGAGCTAGAGGGCAAGGTTAGGTAGTGCAAGGAGAAGTGGGCCAGTGACAACACTCCATGTAACAGTTTACCAGGCAGGGTTGATTTTAAGGCGGATATGCTGAATCACTTTTGCCGGAAGTGGCGCCTCTTAAATCAGAAGCTAAAGACAGGTCTCCAAACTCGAGCCAGGCTCAGGTAGATGCAACAGGCCTTATCAGCCCAACATGTCTGTATGTCTCTGGTCTCATTTTATCAAGATATCACAGGACCTAGAGGTGGATTCCTAGAGATTTACCGACAGTAAGAACTACCTAGAGGCTTAACCAAAATAAAAGTACAAGTCAGGCATGGTGGTGCTTGCATGTGCACCTGCATGCCAGCACTCGGGAGGCTGAGGCAGAGGGATCCGGAATTGGAAGCCAGTTTAGGGAGACCCTTTCTCAAACACTCCCTAAAGTCACAGTGGGCTCTGCCCTCAGTGTTCCCGGTCTGTGAGGATCCTCTGTAACTACCATCCACTCCCTGTGAGCACTCCCTCAGTAAGGGGCTCCTTCCACAGAGGTGAGTGGGTGAGTCTAACACTGACTCTGAGCTTGTGTGCTGTCGTGGTTTGATAACAGTTTATTTGACTTCATTTATGCAGATTCACAGGTGTTTCCAAGCGTGTGAATATGGCTGTGTGTGGCATTGCACACCTTTAATCCTAGCACACAGGAAGCAGAGCCAGGTAGATCTCTGAATTTGAGGCAGCCTGGGCTATAGAGCCAGTTCAGGGCAGACAGGTATACACAGAGTATCCCTGTTTTGAAAAACAACAAAAAAGAGTGTGATTTTTTTTTTTTTTTTTTTTTTTTTTGTCCTTGAGCTATGGTTTCTTTATGTAGCTTTGGCTTTGTAGACCAAGCCAGCCTCAAACGCATAAAATGAACTGTCTCCCTGAGTGTTGAGATTAAATGTGTCCACCACCATGCCTGGCTGAAT
>NW_026590301.1:1147-2146 GCF_907164565.1 Psammomys obesus
TTTTCCTTCTTCTGGATCATCTGTATTAGCTTACCCTGTGCTGGAACTCATCACAAAATCAGCTTAGGGATCCATCCCTTGGCCCTTTCTATTTTCTAACCCCAGTTCAAATGCTTGTATCTCTTGAGAGCTGGCATCCTGAAACAGGCTCACACACTCATACTTAGATGAATCTTCTTGGTAGTTTTAATCTTTTTGAGGAAATAAGGCTTAGTCTGCCCATTGTAGGCTCTCTGGGGTCCCTTTCCCTGGGCACACAGAATCCTTGCTCTTCTTGTACTGTGTCTCTTGGGCAGCTCACGCTTGCCACAACTTGCTCCAGAATGTCAGTCAGGTCTCAGAAAGTTCAAGATGTCCTTGGCAATGCCACCAACACAGAAAGCTTTCGCCTATTTATTTTTAATATTTATTATTTTGTTTGATATATATATGTGTTTTGCTTGTATGCATGTCTGTGCCATGCTGGTCGGGGAACAGAAGAAATAGACATCAGATCCCTGGAACTAGAGTTACAGACAGTTGTGACCTGCCATGTGGGTGCTGGGAATTGAACCCGGGTCCTCTGGAAGAGCAGACAGTGCTCCTAAACTGCTGAGTCATCCCTCCAGCCCCTTTTTGATTTTTGTTTGTTTGTTTCTTTTTTTGATACAGCGCTTCTCTGTTTGTCCCAGGTTGGCCTTGAACTTGAGATCTTTATGCCTTTTCCTCCCAAGTGTTGGGAGTACAGGGAGACATGGGAGGACGGAGACGCAACATAAACAGCCATTGTTGACAAACAGTCTCCTGACCCTAAGAAAGGGAGTGGCCAAAAGAAAGGGCCATTGGAGTAGAGGCCCCACAGGGGATGTTCCCACACTCAGAGAACTCTTAAAAAAAAAAAAAAAAAACCCTTCCAGCACTCGGAGAGACCACTACAGAGATATCCCCGAGACAGACACGCATACACGAGAGTCAGAGAAAAAGGATTTCTGTAAGTGAGATTCTGTTGTCTGTCCTGGA
>NW_026590302.1:0-4721 GCF_907164565.1 Psammomys obesus
GGGGATATAGGGCTATTCAGTCTTTCTACCTGATCTTGACTTAATGTTGGAAGATGGAATCTATCAAGAAAATTGTCCATTTCCTTTAGGTTTTCAAATTTTGTGGCATATAGGCTTTTGTAGTATGACCTAATGATTGTTTGAATTTCCTCTGTGTCTGTAGTTATGTCACCCTTTTCATCTCTGATTTTGTTGATTTGGATAGATTCTCTCTGCTTTTTAGTCAGTTTGGCTAAGGGTGTGTCTATCTTGTTGATTTTCTCAAAGAACCAGCTTTTTGTTTCATTGATTCTTTGGATAGTTTTATTTGTTTCTAATTGATTGATTTCAGCCCTGAGTTTGATTATTTCCAGCCTTCTGCTCCTCTTGGGTGTATCTGCTTCTTTTTCTTCCCAGGGTTTTCAGTTGGGCCATTAAGTTGTTTGTATGTGATGTTACGAATTTCTTCTTGCAGGCACTTAGTGCTATAAATTTTCCCCTGAGCACTGCTTTCAATATGTCCCATAAATTTGGGTATGTTGTGCCTTCATTTTCATTGAATTCTATGAAGTCTTTAATTTCTTTCTTTATTTCTTCCTTAACCCAGTTGTCGTTGAGTAACAAGTTGTTCAGTTTCCATGTGCGTGTAGGCTGTTTGTTATTTCTGTTGTTTTTAGGTCCAGCTTAAGTCCATGGTGGTTAGATAGAATACAAGGGATTATTTCAATCTTTTTGTATCTGTTGAGGCTTGCTTTATGACCAACTATATGGTCTATTTTGGAGAAGGTTCCATGCAGTGCTGAAAAGAAGGTATACTCTTTTGAGTTTGGATGAAAAGATCTGTAGACGTCTATAAGGTTCATTTGATTTAGGGTCTCTACGTGTTTTTATTTCCCTATTTGTTTTCTGTCTAGTTGATCTGTGCCTTGGTGAGAGTGGAGTGTTGAAGTCTCCCACTATTAGGGTTTTAGGATCAATGTGTGATTTATGCTTTAATATTGTTTCATTTACGAATGTAGGTGCTCTTGTATTTGGGGCATAGATATTCAAAATTGTGATGTCCTCTTGGTGGATTTTTCCTTTGATGAAAATATAGTGGCCCTCCTTATCTTTTTTGATTAACTTGGGTTGAAAGTCTATTTTATTAGATATTAGGATGGCTACTCCCGCTTGTTTTCTGGAACCATTTGCTTGAAAGACATTTTTCCAGCCCTTTACTCTGAGGTAGTGTTTATCTTTGTTGCATAGGTGTGTTTCTTGGATGCAACAGAATGTTGGATCCTGTTTCCGCAAACATTCTGTTAGTCTGTGTCTTTTTATTTGGGAGTTGAGTCCGTTGATGTTGATAGAAACTAGTGACCAACAATTGTTACTTACTTTAGATGTGGGGTTGGTGGTGTCACTGAGTTTCATTGCTTGTATTCTTTTTGTTGTTGTTGTTGTTGTTGTGTAGTTATCTATTTCCTCTGTTACCTTAGATGTAGTTGTTTTCTTTGGTTTGGAGTTTCCCTTCTAGTAACTTCTGTAGAGCTGTGTTACTATGTAGATGTTGTTTAAATTTGGTTTTGTCTTGGAATATTTTGAATTCTCCATCTATGTTGATTGAAAGTTTTGCTGGGTATAGTAGTCTGGGTAGGAATCTGTGGTCCCTTAAGGACTGTATAATTTCTTTCCAGGCCCTTCTGGAAAGAAGGGCTTCTGGCTTTCATAGTTTCTGTTGAAAACTCTGGTGTGATTTTGATAAGTCTACCTTCATATGTTACTTGGCCTTTTTCCCTTGCTGCTTTTAGAATTTTTTCTTTGTTTTGTAGGTTCAGTGTTTTGACTATGATGTGACGTGAAGAATTTCTTTTCTGGTCTAATCTACGTGGTGTTCTGTAGGCCTCTTGTATGTTTATGGCCATCTCCTTCTTTAAGTTGGGAAAGTTTTCTTCTATAATTTTCTTGAAATTATTTTCCGTACCTTTAAGCCTGATGTCTTCTTTTTCTTCTACTCCTATTATTCTTAGGTTTTGTCTTTTCATGGTGTCCTTGATTTCTTGGATGTTTTGTGTTTGGAACTTTTCTGATTTTATTTTTTCTTTGAGAGACATGTCAATTTCGGCAAGTGTATCTTCGGCTCCTGAGATTCTTTCTTCCATCTCTTGTATTCTGTTGGTGATGCTTACCTTTGTAGTTCCTGATCTTTTCTGTATGCTCTCCAGCTCCTGGTTTTTCTCTATTTGTGTTTTCTTTATTGATTCTAATTCTGTTTTCATGTCTTGCACCATTTCCTTCATCTGTTTGAATGTGGAGCCCTGCTTTTCAATGATAGCTTCTATTTTTTTGTCTGTTCCCTCTCTATGTATAACTAATTGTGCCTCTACTTCTTTGGGTATAATTGCCTGTATTTCTATGAGAGCTTTATTTATTTCTTTATTTGCCTTTATTTGTGTGGACATTTCTTTGAGAGCTTTGTGCATTTCTTCCCTGTTTGCCTCAATTTTCATAGTCATTTCTCTGAGAGCACGATTTGTTTTCTCTTGGTTAGTCTCGATTTCTTTGGTTATTTCTCTGAGGGCTTTGTTCATTTCATCTTTATGAGCCTCTAACAGCTGGAGAAACATAGTTTTGAGGTCGTTTTCTTGTATATCTAGTGAATTGAAGTGTCCATTGTTTTGTGGGGTTGCTGGTGAGGTCATTATGTCCTGATTTTTGTTGGGAGTGTTCATATGTCTGCGTCTAGCCATCTGGTTATTTATAATCCTTACTGTTTGTTCCTCGAGATTGTAGTTCGGGCTATGATCCTCTCTTTCTGTTTTCTGGACTGTTTTTTCAGGAAGATGAGTGAGGTTCACTGGTTTGGGAGTGTGCACTGTGGTTTCAGTTTTGCCTAAGTAAGGAATGTGACGCTGGCACTATTCGCGTGTGCTTTTAGTGGGCGCAGTGTGCATGTGCGGATTCTCTGACTATTGTAGTGGCCTGCAAGCCACTATTACGCAGTTCTGACTGAGATCCAGGGATTGTTTACCTGGATTACACTGGTGGACCCGCAGGGCAGAGGCTTCAATGTTGGGGTCGCTATCCCAAGAATCCCTATGATGCCCACACTAGGGGTGTGTGTGGCAGGGATCTTGTCTGGTTGCTTCTGTGGAGAGGCCCTGGGTCTGGGGCAAACTCTCCCTAGAAGGCTCACTCACTGTCTTGCAGGACCAGTTGGAATGCACAGGGGTTCCCCTTGCTCACTACTCTCTGATTTGGTTCTGCTGCAGAAGTGCACGTGTAGGCTAACAGCTCTGTGACACTGTGGCAGCAGGACTCAGTGTCCACCTTTCCTGTGTGCTGCCTCTTTGTCCTTTCCCTCTGCCAGGATGGGTTATGTTGGCTGGTCCCTGGGTGGCGCGGGAAAGAGTTAGGTTGAGAGTACTCAATCCCAGATCCCGGGCCCAGATCTCTCTGCCAGAAGCAGCCTGGCGGTAGAATCTATGTTTTCTGATCCTGAGAGAGTACCAGGTAGGGTTGAGTGTCCTCAGATCCAGAGCTTGGGTTTCTCTGCTACGGGCTGCTGTTTGAGCTGGAGAGAGAGTGCTGTGTCCTTGGCAGGCTGCCTCTCTGTCCTTCCCCTCTGACCTTCCCCTCTGCTAGGGCAAGCTAATGGAGGTGCTCTCAGGGGAGTGCCAGCAGGGGTTGGGGCTTCTCAGTCGGATCCTAAGCCCTGAGCCGGCGTTTCTCTGCCAGGGGTCAGGGGGGGCGCCGGTGATAGAACTTGCTGCTAGATTTTATTGCGCTGGACCCAGGAGAATCTCAGGACATGTAGAATGACCACAGTCCCAGATCCCGAGCTATAGTTTGTTTGCTAGGAGCACCCGGCAGCACTGGAGTTCCGGTACTGTGAAGCCGCTGTGCGCCTCTGTATCCTTCCGCTCTGCCGTGGCAGGGTTATGGGGCATTTGCTGTCTATTATAGACATCCCATATGTGACTTCTAAACAGGAAACCCAAAGAATCTTTTGGCAAGTGACTGCACTGGCCCTTATTTGGGTTTAAAATTTATTTATGTTTGTGCTGGTATGTGAGTTTGCATACATAACAGCCCAAGTATAGAAATGTTAGAAAAATATCTAGGAGTAATATGGGCTACCCATATTGATACCCATTGTATACCCATAAGTATCAATGAGCTCAGTGGAGAATGTTTGTGGTTTTGCAAAACTGGCAACATGATATTGATCAGCATATAAGAATGGTAAAAATAAACCCCACAAAGCTGTCACACACTCTTCACATATCTATCATGGCCTAAGAACCCATAGTCACATTACACACACAAAACATGCCTTTTTAAAAAAAATAAATCTCATTGTTGTTACAATACCTAGCACCTCTCGATAATTTTCTTAGAAGGCAGTACTTAAAGATGATGTGCCTTATAGTAAAAATGGAACATGAGGCAGCATGGAACTTCAAACAATACATGCATGCATACATACATACATACACACATACATACATACATACATATAGTTAAGCATTTTAACATTAATGTTGGTAAAAATATGTTGACAAAACAAAACACATTGGGGAAACATCTTGAAGGGTGGCACATGAGAATCAAGATTTCAAATGTAGCCTTGACTAATTAGTGACATCCAAAGCTTGAAAACAAATGTTTCAACTGAATTTGTGAAAACATGAAAATCAAAATCACCACGCTTTCTCAGAGACCCTTTCTTGAAGAGCCTGATCACACACTGTTTGATATTA
>NW_026590303.1:0-95 GCF_907164565.1 Psammomys obesus
TTGAGTGTGAACTAGAGTCACTGCCAGCATTTGTATTTGAAACAGATGAACAGTGACCAGAAGCAGGAGCATAGTGCAGAGAAACAGAGTGATGA
>NW_026590303.1:195-3079 GCF_907164565.1 Psammomys obesus
GGAGCCTTTGGTGCAGAAAGGGCCTGTGGTAAGCAGGTGAGCTGTCTCGAGGCAGCCTACCATATTTGCAAAGCTGACAAATGGTTTTTGTCCTGGTGAGTCACAGCCCCAGGGACTTTGTCTCCAGGTTGTTTCCTACTGCTGATAGGCCTTTCCATGCTTGTCATTGCTATATTTCTCATATAAATGGCACAGAGAAATCCTCACTGCATATGCTGTAGCATAACTGCTTCACTCTTTTGGGCAGATTTCCTGCAGATAAATATGAAGATGATTTCATAATTACTCATGATGATTTTATAGAATTCCTGATTTGAGTCTGGTAACCTTAAACCCTCCTTCAGAATATCAATACTGATAGGCATTCTGGGAACCTTCTTGTGTCAAACATATAAAGTGCACAAAGGAGAACAGGTTTGGGACTGATTTATAAACAAAACATAAACATTTGCTCTAGGTTGGAAAGGAGATCATTGAGCCGTGGTATGTGTCCTAATAGATAACCCATGAGTAGAAAATAGATAAGTAACTGTTTTATCTATACAAAGCCTCCAAAATAATGGTTTTCTACAAATGGTAGAAAACTTGTTTCTTGGGAAATACTTAGTGTAACTAGCTAGTATAGGAAAAAAGTTACTGCTATAGGCTTGCCCTGATTAAACCTTGTTAACTTGTGACATAAAAAGAGCTCAGTGTCCATGGGTGTTTCCTAGTAAGTGGAGAAGAGACAGTCTCTGACATGAACTCGGTTGTCTGCTCCTTGATCACTTCTCCCTGGTGGGGCCACATAAGCAGCCCAAAGAGGAAGAGGATCCAGGCAATCCTGATGGGACCTGACAGGCTAGGGTTAGACAGTAGGGGAGGAGGAATTCCTCTATCAGTGGACTAGGGGAGAAGGATAGGGGAGGAAGAGGGAGGGGGTGGGAATGGAAAGCAGAAGAGGGAGAGGGCTACAACTGGGATACAAAGTGAATAAAGTTTTAGTAATAATAATAATGTTATTATTATTATTATTAATACAAACTTAGGCAGAAAAAAAGAATAAAATACCCGCAGCCATGAGTATTCTCAGGCTGCAAAACAGGTTCTCCCCTAGTGCCCTCAGCTGTGGCAAAAAGAAGGTATGGATGGACCCCAATGAGACCAATGAGATCACGAAGGCCAACACTCCTCAGCAAATCAGGGAACTGATTAAAGACAGGCTGGTCATCTGGAAGAACATCTTGGCTTGACAGAAAAGCAGGCATGTGGGCATAGGAAAGAAGAAGGGTACCGCCCACACATCGGGTGCCTGAGAAGGTCGCCTGGATGAGAAGGATGAAGATTCCACACAGGCTTCTCAGGAGACACAGCGAATCTAAGACTGACTGCCATATGTATCAACCATCCACATGAAGGTTAAAGGGAGAATATTCAAAAACAAGAGGCCTAAGGATGAGTTCCCAGCCCCCAAGTGTGAATAATTCTCTGCCATAGCAAGTACAACTGCATTGTTTTTTACTGATTCCTCACTAGAGAAGTCAGGTGAAAAGGTCTGCCATTCAGAAGATATTGAGGATCACCTCCCTCCAGGCTAGAGAAGAGGACAGATTCATGAAGTTCTCTCCTCAACAGCATTGGCTCAAAGTGACTAAAATATTACTTCTGACTCCACTTAAGAATGCAACAGGACTTGAAATTTTACTATGTCATTTATCAGTGCCTTCAGCCTCCATTCCCCCGAAACAGAAAATTTAAATTGCTGCCATGCTTTGTTTTAGGAAATAGCTTCACCATGTTTTGAACCTTACTGGAAGAGATTATCTGATTTCTAAAATGACTAAAGAAGACCCTTTCTATGAGATGAATGGAAACACTATCCAGATAGATACTAAACAACATAAACACAGTCATTAAATTTGAGCCATTTGAGGATATGTACACACACACATGCACACTCACACATGCACACACACACACACAGACAGATAGACACATAAACACACATTCACATACATATATACACATACACATGCATATACAGAGGAAAAAGAGACAGACAGAATGACAAACAAACAGAGAAAGGGAGAGCCACAGTAGTGGTTTACCCTTAAAAGAAAAACCACCAGAAAGAAAAGCAAGTCATTAATTACAGTCAGTGATTTCACAGAGAGCAGCAGGCTGCTTCTAAATCTAAAAATGTCCCCTGAACATCAAGACCTGTATTTGCTTGTTTTTTCACCCTCCCCCATTTTGTTGCATATCCATTTGCAACTGGAATAACTGGAATAATTGTTAACTGGAATAGTTCCAGTTAATGAATAGGATCTTTCAAGATAACATGTGCTTCAGCAAGCAGAGAAATGACCCTAGCATGGCAGGCACTCCCAACCACTAACAGGACCAGAGCTTCTGCTGAAGATGCTGAGCAGCTCTGGATTGGAAGAAAATCACACAGCTAGTCACAGAACTAAACGGGGACAAAAAGCTTGTATTTTAAAAAAGACTTACTGCACATTACCCCTTCAGGATTTTTATGATTATCATATCCTAAACCTTATATAAATTCATGTAATATTTTATCTACAGGAACAATGTATCCCTCTGTCTTCTGCTCTGCTTTTGACTATGTCTAAAGCAGTAGCACCCAAGCATTGAGCCACAGAGCTTGCTGCATATTAAATAGTGTTGGCAGTTCTACATCTACATGCTGCCAGCTAAAGAATCAAACAGATACTTTTTATCAGAATTAACATAGTATTCCACAGAAGTATCAGTAACAAAATTATGCAGCTAGATCTTCCCTATATGCAGGGAGGGGCTAGACAATCCTATCTCCAGGGGAGGAGGAGCTCCATGATGGATGCTTATTAAGCTGCTCTCTGGAGACCTGTCTGAGGAAACA
>NW_026590303.1:3179-6215 GCF_907164565.1 Psammomys obesus
AGTCTTCTCCCTCTATCTTGTTCTTCCCTCTTCTAGGCTGAAGAACATGGGTTTAATACAAACAGAAGAATCAAACACAAACAAACAACAAAAACAACTGTTCTTTTGAATTTTCAATGAACCCATGGATAGCTGAAAAATGTTTAGTCAGATACAAGTCTTAATGGAAAGACATAAACAATAATCCTGCTGTAAGACCTTGGACCCTTACTAGCCTATGACATGAAAAACTGTTTTTAAACTCACAATGAACATCGTGGAATGAAGTCATAGATAAGAAACATTTAATTAGGTATAAGACTTAGGGGAAAATGTAATCAATAATCTTGCTGTGTACCAAATTTTGTGATATTTGCTTTTATGGCCATGAGGTAATTTTTCTTCTGAAAGATAGTACTTTTAGAGGACATAAAAGGCACCACGAAATAATAAACATTGTTGGTTGTTGGAGCTTTTGCTTCATCCACCATCCACCAAATACATTTCTCTGATTATCTGCACTTATGTATGAAGTTGGTTGCATCTGGAGCTTCTACTCCATCCGCTATCCATCATATATGTGTCTCTTTGTCTGATTGTTTGTCTGCCTGTGTGTGTGTATATATATGATTGTATGTATGCATGTTTGAAGTGTCAGAGCTTGCCTTGCTCTATCTACCAACTGTGTAGATGTATATATGTATGTATATACGCATGTGTAACATTGTTAAAGCTGTGGAAGCTGGCAGGTTGGAGCCTGCTTTGCTTCATCCATTGAACGTGTGTGTGAGTCCATGATTTAACTTTTCTTTTCTCTTTCCTGCTAGCTCACAAAGAGTTAACAAGTTCTGTGCTAATCTGAACCACAGTTCTCTGAGTTAGAGAGCCTGGAGTCTGGCTAGGTAATTTTCTTTTCTTTTTTTTAAAATGGTATTAATTTTTTAAAATTTTATTTTTGTTTATTTACCTTACTTCCCAAAGGTACTTCCTGAATCCTCTCCTCAAGTCCCCACTCCATTTCCTTCCTCCTCCTCCTCTTCCTTTCCTCCCCGGCATATAAAATCACAACAGGACTGAGCATATCATCATCCCCTTAGGCCAGGCAAGGTAGCTCTGCCAAGGGGAAGCAATCCAAAAGCAGGCAATAGAGTCCATGTTAGAAACAGCCCCACATGCCAATCACCAGGAAAACCACATGAAGACCAACCTTACCTTCAGTCACATATGTGCAGGGGACCTAGGTCCAGACCATGCATGCTCCTTAGTTGATTTCTCAGTCTATGTAAGTACCCGTGGGTTTGGGTTGGTTTTCTCCTTTTATTTCTTTGTGGGGTTCCTGTCCCATTTAGGTCCTTTCACCTTTCCCCCAACACTTCCACAAGACCCCAGGAGCTCCACCCTATGCTTGGCTGCAAGTCCCAGCATCTGTCTTGATTCACTGATGGCTAGAATCTCCCAGATGCCAGTCATGCAAGGCTCCTGTCTGCAAATATAGCAGAGCCTCATTAAGAGTGTCAGGACTGGTTCTCTACCATGGGATGGAGTGGGTCTCAGGGTGGGCCAGTCATTGGTTGGACATTCCCTCAATCTCTATTCCCTCTTTATCCCTGAACTTCTGTAGGTACGGTAATTTTTGGATCAAAGGTTTTGTGGTTGAGTTGTTCCCCGCCCTTCACTAGTCCTGCCTGGCTAGGAGGTGGTCACTTGAGTTTCCATTACCCCCTCTCCCTTGTTAGGAGTCTTAGCTAGAGTCAGACTTTTATCTTCCCAGGAGCTTACCCTAGTGAAGGCCTCCAGCTTGTCAAAGAGATAACACTCTTGAGTTTCCCTTCTTGTTCCCAGCCCTCTCACCTCCCACCCCCATTCTCTTCTCATCTTATCCCCATTCCAAATTTTCCTCCCAATCCATTTCCTGCCCAGTTCCCTCTTTTCACCCACTTCTACTCTCTATTCTATCTCCCCTTCTGAGTGACATTCCAGCACCCTTCCTTGGACCTTTTTTCCCACTTAGCTCTTTGTGTCTGTGGTCTGTGCCACAGAACTCTTGAGTTAGAGATCCTGGAGTCTGCTTTAGGTAATTAATTTTCTTTAAGCTTTTTTTTTTTTTTGTAACTTCCTGCTGCTTTTCAGCAGGAAGCACTAGTCAGAGTCTGAAAATCTGACCCCCAGGAGAGTTTAAGAAGGTGTTTTAGTTTGTTTCTTTGTTTGGTTTGGTTTTTCTTTGCCAGTTGTAAAGTACTGGCCTCTAAACAGTTAAATTTTTGCTTTAAGCAAAACCTACCATCATGTAACATGGTGTAACCTAATCCTAGATTCCAGAAGCTGTTAGCCTCTGTCCCAATTTGATGACCCTATGTCCACCTGCCTCAGGTTTTCCTGACCTGACAAAGCTCGACTTTAATACTGGATATTAACAAAGATAACATTTTAATATCATTTCCTTTCTTTTCAACTTTTCAAAAGTTTGAAATCTTTTTTTTTTAATTAATGAATTCAGTTCACATCTTTGTCATAGTCCTCTCTCCTTTCCTCCCAGTCTCACCCTCCCTCCTACATTCCTTTACCCTAGTCCACAAGATAGGGAACCCCTTTGCCCAGATACTCCCACTCAGCTATTCACATAAGGACTGAGTTCTTCTTCCTTCCCTGTAGCATTTCAGGGAAGACCTATCAGGGGGAAGTGATCAGAAAGCAGGCAACATGGTTTGTGTCAGAGATAGCCCCACTTCCTTAACTAGTGGGCCGACATGAAGCCTAAGATGTCCATTGGACTTATCTTCTTGGGGTCTGTGCATTGTAGTATGTCTATTTTCTAGTATATGATCAAAATCTGCCTATAAGTGAGGATATACCATGTGTGTCTTTTGGCTTCGGCGTTACCTCACTCAGGATGAGCTTTCCTAGTTCCTTCATTTCCCAAAAATTTCTTGAGTTTCTTGTTTTCAGAGGCTGAATAGCATTCCATTGTGTGACTGTACCACAGTTTCTTTATTCATTCTTCAGTTGAGGGACATCTAGGTTGTTTCAAGTTTCTGGCTATTATGAATAAATCTGCTA
>NW_026590304.1:0-7285 GCF_907164565.1 Psammomys obesus
TCTCTCTGTGTGTAGGAAAGAGGGAGTGGAAGAGGGAGATTTCTGAGAAGAAATAGCATCAAGAGATACAAGCATGGATGTGAAAATATGTGTAGGAGAGGATAGTGTCAGGTAAAAGAGTTACCTTGGACCTTGTCCAGGTAGTGGAAAGAGACTGAAAATAAACAGAAAAGGCATCATAGTGGCTTAGAGGGTGATGTTTGCTGGATGGAAGAAGCACTGTACATTGGGTAAGTATTAGGCTCTCACACTGGAAGATCAATGACATGGAAAAAAAGCCAAAGGCTGTGGGAACACAGGAAGAAATTCTGTCAGCAGCCCAGAGAAGAAAGCTAGGGAAACATCGACTGACAAAAGAGCACACAAACACAAATAAAAATGTGTGTGTGGTAAATACACACAAGGAGATTTGTTCAACTTAAAAAGAAGTACTCAGTCACACATTGAAGCATGGTTGCATCCCAATAGCACTGCATTATATTAAATGAGCCAGTCTCAAAGGATGGATGCTCTGACCTCATCCCTGAGAAATACCTGGGATAGTCAAATTCATTGCACCAGAATATAGAGTGATGGTGGCTCAGGGATGGAGTGATATTGTGTAGGTAGCTGGTGTTTATTTGGGTTATATACTTTCAGCTTTTCAAGATGAAGCCTTGAGAAAGTGCTGAATGAATATACTTTGTACTTACACTGTGTGGACCTTGTGAACACTGTACATCTGTGTGCTTAAAACAGAAGCACTGTAGATTGTATATTGTTCATTCTGGTTGAGGCTTTTTCACTAGTTCTCTTCAAATGAGTGTTGATCATTTTTTCCTTCTCAGGTACAAACTGGCTGATTGAGATAGTCTGCTTACTTCAGACCAAGGGGGATAACAAATGGATCCAATCTGTGCCCATCTGGAACCATTCACCATGGGTAGAAAATGAATTGGGATATCATAAATTAATCAATAAGGCGGGACCACGACTCATCACCTCCCACCTGCCCATCCATCTTTTTCCAAGTCTATCTTCACTTCCAAGGCCAAGGTCAGTGTCCAGTGGTTAAGATATTTTGACCAAATGCTCTTTGAACAATTCAGTCTTGGCAGACCCTGGAGATCTTGCTGAAATGCACTCTGATTGTGTAGGTTAGGGGAGGTGAAGCTGGGATTCTTATGCACTGGGGGATGCTGATGTGTCCCCTCCTCAGCCTATATTAGAGCACCAGGATGTCCAGCACTATACAGTGATCCTGGGCAGATTTTTGAGAGAAAATGAATTATAACACTGGAGCATTCAGGAACTACATACACAGGTCAAGCAGAGGTCAAATAGTGTACTTTGGATATTTCTGTGTTATTGTTGTCAAAGTCTATTAGCAAATCTTAATTCTAGAAATACCCCATGTCCTGTGGGTGAATCACCCAAGGCAAAGTTGTCCAGAAGGGAAGCAGACTGACCAGGCACCAATGCTCTAATCATGGAGATGGTTCAAAAGTCATTTGTACCCACAGAGTATTACTGTGTCTAGCTGTCAGTTAAGATCAGTAACCACAGGAATTTCACTTGTAACTAATAGAGGATCACCAGAGGGGATCAGAGGTATCACTATTCTAATCTATCATGTCTCCTAGTTAGTAAGAAAGCTCTCTGGATTCCTTCCACGTTGGATTTTAAAATTACTTTATTCTTGAACAACAAAGACAAACATCGAAAACCATTCTCTATTGAAAGTGAAGTTGTTACCATTCACCTATATGTATATGTCTTCTGGATTTTGGCTTTGGGAAATGAAGCATAAATATGAGTTCTAGAAAACCTTGTAGAAAATCTAATGTTCCTTTTTATGAAAAATTATTAATTTTAATTTATTTCTCTTAAGTTTTGAGATTATAATTAAAATATAGTCACATATGTCATTTCCCCTTCTCCCCTCCCTCCAAACCTATCCATATACCCATCCTTTTTCTATTTCAAATTTATGTTTTTTTCATTAATTCACATTACATCTATACATATATATGTATCTACATACTCCTAAATACTTCAGTACAACATTCTCAGTCAATACTATTTTACTTGTATGTATGTTTTAAGGGCTGGGCATTTGGTATTGCATGGCCATATTTTGTGATCTTTAGAACTGTTGAATAAGTCTGTTTTTTTATGTTATTAATGACCTTAGTCATTTGGCTATAACATTTTTGAAAATCAAATAAAATTATAAAAAATATTACGACCATAATTTTTGCACTTACACATGTTTTGTCAAAATAAAAATAAATTTTTTTAGAAAGCCCATACATTTTTGATTGACATTCCATATAAATTGTGTCATTTAAAAGGTGAGGAATGTATATATTAACTTTCATTTACATGTTTTTTCCATTTAAGATGATCTATCTCATCAGAAATCCCAGAGATATTCTTGTATCTGGTTATTTTTTCTGGAGTAAGACAAAACTTATTAAGAGTCCAGGCTCTCTGGGAACTTATTTTGAATGGTTCCTCAAAGGAAATGGTGAGTGTTCTGAGAAATATGGGATTTGGGAGAAACTTAGAGATTTTTTAAAAATCAAGTTGAGGTAAGTTTAGGCTAGCCAGGGACAATCTTGAAGCTCAGCTCCTCCTTCAGCTATCTCCTGAGTTCTGTGACTACAAGAAATTACTGCCATGCTGTATTCATTTGATGCTGGGGCTCAAACACACAATTTTATGTGTGTTATCTAGCTTTGCTACATGACTGATCTTTTAGTATTTTCACGTGACCCCATCTTATCTCTCTACATTCAATCAATCTTGGGCACAAGATTCATCACCAGTTTGAAGCTAATTGTGAAGTCCACTGCAGACAGGGCACAGCCACAGCCTGCCCCACATGATACACCATCTTGGCACCATTTGTAATATCTAGTCTTTCTATAACTAATGTATGCTATTGATATTTGTGGTGGATTGAATATGAAATGCCCTACATAGCTCCCACATTTGAACACTTGGTTCCCAGTTGGTCACCCTTTTTCATAATATTTATGAGGCACAGCCTTGCTGGAGGAAAAATTCTATTCAAGATGGGCTATGAGAAGTTAAACCCTTAAGCCTCTTTCAGCTTACTCCATCTGCTTCCTTCTTGTAGCTGAGGAGATGAAATCTCAGCTTCCTGTTTCTGCAGCCCTGCCTGCCACTTGTTGCCATTGCCTCCTTTTTCCCATTTGATTCTTATTCCTCTAGAATCATAAGCCAAGAATAAGTTCTCTTTTCCTTAAGTTACATTTGTTCATGGTGCTTCATCAGAGCAACAGAAAAATAACAAATGCTATTTTCTTACTACAATCTTCTCATTTGTGGATTTTTTTTTATTCTTCTCTTCATTGTCTTCCAATGATGACCATCCACCTGACTATCTACCATTTTGTTAAGATATTTTTCCAGATATTATATATCCTAATTTATTATTTGTCAGAAAATATTTTCATGTACACATGGAGGGAATTCTCTATGTTTTGTTTTTATTTAATGTTTATTGAAATATATTAATTATATATAATAAAGGTTTCAATATGATATTTCCTACATGTGTGCAAGTATTTTGATCAGAATTATAGTCCACTAAAATCTCTTGTCCTGTTCCAACTCTTGTTGGTATTTTTCCTCTTTCCAACTAGCTCCCTTTTCTACTTTCATGTCCTTTTTTTCATTATGTGTGTGTTTTTGACTCACTGAGTACCACTGGGTTTCCTTATCAGAGCACAAGAAAGAAGTCATTTGTAGGAACATCAGTACCTTACCAGTAGCTATTCTATTGAAAAAAAATCTCCCTCCACTAGCAACCACAAACAGCCTATAGATCTTAGGAGAGGGTCTCAAAATCCCTGCCTCCCTAACTGCTGTTAACTGCCTATAAATCCTCAGTGAAAGTGCAGGGGTTTGGTAACACCTTCTCCTTGATGGAATATGGAAGGGCCCAGCGTTTTTTGTTTTTTGTTTTTGTTTTGTTTTGTTTTGTTTTGTTTTTTTGTAGGCCTTGATTTCTAATCACAGCTACTGTGAGTCCAAGAGCACTGTGGCCATGTTATTTCTAGAAGAAAATTCTCTACACTATTCCATTTTAGGCTCTTACATCATCCCATAACTTCTTCCTTGATTTTTTAGCCTGTATTTGGGGATGTAGATGTACCCTTTAGGCTGACCACTGAAAGTACGCTTATTCTCAGCACTTTGTCTAGTTTTGAGTCTCTGAAATTACCACAACCTACTACAAGAAAAACTTTTTTTGACCAAATTGACAACAGAGATATATAAGGAGAAGCATAGCTATTTATAAGACAATTTGATATACACACCATGTCCATTTAGCAGATGAGCAGTGATAGCTTCAGCACTAGGGCCTATTTCTTACAAAGCATGGGCATTTGACCATGTTGACTCCACCAGATGTGAATTCTTCTCAATGACACTCAGAAAATGACTATTTACCCCTATAACACAATTGCCATTATTGACCAATAAGCATAGCTTGTAATGCTGATTGAAGTATAGACCACACTGTCCACAGCTGAGTAAAACTTCATATGACAATCTCCCACAAGCAGCCTGCAAAACACATTCTAGTACTATGAGGGCTTTTTCAGCAGGAAGGGATACTGCAACCCATTCCCAGCTTGCTTTCTTTATGCACTGTGAGAAGAATATGGAATGTCATTAGCAATAGGGTTATATCAATCAGAATGATCTTTTCTAATTCCATCAATTTGCCTGCAATTTTCCTTATTTTTAATAACTGAGTAGAGGACCAAGACAATCCTGATGGGAACTGATAGGCTAAGGTCAGACAGTAGGGGAGGAAAACTTCCCATGTTACTGTACTAGGGAAGAGGGATAGGGGAGAAGAGGAAGGAAAGGTGGAACAGGGAGGAGATGAGGGAGGGGGCTACTACTGGGATACAAAGTGAATAAATTATGAGAAAATAATAAAATAAAATAAGATGTTTTTAAAAGGAAAAAAAAAGATTACTACATCACAAAGCTAAGGTGACAGACAGGATAATCCAACAAGAACAAAGATAAAATCATTAAAAGATAGAATTGAGAATTTAAAGAAATCCATTACTCCATGAAAAAACTACACCTAAGTTTCATAGATATAAAAACATTTTAAAATTATTTTACATAGTTAGGAAAATAGATGTGTTTAGTTTTTACTGTCAACTAGATACAACCTATAACCACCTTGGTAGACAGTCTTAATTCAGGACTCATGTAAATGACACTGGCATGTGGGTATGTCTTTGAAAGATTGTCCTGATTGTTAATTGATGATGTATAGAATAATGAAGTACATTGTGGCAGAACCATTCCTTACTCAAGGCAAGTGGAGAAAAGGGGATGCAGAGTATACAGGAGTAAAAGTATAAGGGAGGAGAAAGATAGGTGAAGGCAAGAAAGCAACAGGCTACATATTTATTCTCCCTCTGCTCTTGACTGTGAACGTAGTGCTTTAACTTCCTACCAGGACTTCTCTTCAATAATAAAACGTAATCTGGTGTTGTAAACAAAATAAACCAAGTTTTCTCAATTGCGTATTTTTTTAGAATAGAGCCAATTCTAGGAGGAATTTAGGTCACCACATAGTCAGGACCAGAAAAAAAAAAACTCCCCTCATTATATTATAATTAAAACAAAGAAAGTATATTGAAATTGGCAATAATTTATAGAATAACTATGTCAAATATAAAAAAGGCCTGCAAAAATAATGAATTCATCAACTAAGATTTTGAAAGGCAAGAGAGACTGGAAATCTGTATTTCAAGTTGTAAAAAGACAACCAGGAAAAACTCAGACTTCCATACCCAGCAAAGCTGCTTGCAATAACTGAAGAAGAAATAAAAAGTTTATATGTTAAAAATGAATTTATAATCAACAGTTAGTTCAGCTCTCTATAATGAACTGAAGAGAAAACCAAATGTATCCATAGTGCTACAGAAAAGCATAAGTTAACTTGAGCAGTCAACTTGATACAACCTAGTGTCACCTTAGAATCTCAGCTTAGATATTGTACCCATCAGATTGGCCTGTGGCTATGTATTAGGGTGATTGTCTTGACTGATGACTGAGGTAGTAGGACCACAGCATAGGAAGGTGGGCCCAGGCTGTATAAGAAAACTAACCAAAAATGAGACACTGAGTTGATTAGCAAGGTGATTTTTTTAAATAATTTTTATTTTTTATATTAATTACAGGTTATTTACTTTGTATCCCAGCTGTAGTCCTTTCCCTCCCAATACCACCTTCCTTCTCTCATCTCCTCCCTTCCCCTCTCTAAATCCACTGATATGGGAGGTCCTCTTCCCCTTCCATCTGACCCTAGTTTATCAGGTCTCATAAGGACTGGCTGCAATGTCCTCCTCTGTGGCCTAGCAAGGCTGCTTCTCCCTCGGGGGGGTGTCAAAGAGCCAGCCACTGAGTTCATGTCACAGACAGTCTCTATTCCCCTTACTATAAAAACCCACTTGGATGCTGAGCTGCCATGGGCTATGTCTGAGCAGGGATTTTAGGTCCTTCTTGGAGAATCAGTATCAGAAAAAGACCCCTTTGCCCAGAAATATTTTGTCCTTGTGGAGCTCCTGTTCTCTCCAGGTCTTGCTAACTCTTCCTTCTTTCATATGATTTCCTGCCCTCTGCCCAAGGTTTGGTTATGAGGCTCAGTATCTGCTTTGAGACACTGCTAGGTAGAGTCTTTCAGAGGCCCTCTATAGTAGATTCCTGTCCTGATTCTTGTTTTCTATTACTTACATTGTCCATCCTATTTGTCTTTCTAAGTGAGGATTGATCATCTTAACCCGGAACCTTCTTCTTGTTTAGCTTCTTTAGGTGTACAGATTTTAGTATGTTTATCCTATCTTATAGACCTAGTATCCACTTATAAGTGAGTATATACTGTGTGACTTTCTGCTTCTGGGATACCTCACTCAGGATGATCTTTTCTAGATCCCACTGCAAATTTCATGATTTCCTTGTTTTTTAATTGCTGAGTAGTATTACATTGTGTAAATGTACCACAGTTTCTGTACCCATTCCTCCACTGAGGGACTTCTGGGTTGTTTCCAGGTTCTTGCAATTTCGAATAAAGCTGCTACAAACATGGTTGAACAATGACCTTGTTGTGTACTTGAGCATATTTTGGATATATGTCTAGTTGTGGAATAGCTGGATCTTGAGAAAGCACTAATAGAATGGCAGAGAAACCCTTAAAGAACTGCTCAACATCCTTAGCCATTAGGGAGATGCAAATCAAAAT
>NW_026590305.1:0-369 GCF_907164565.1 Psammomys obesus
GAAGGTGATTAATCCTCATTTAGAAAGACAAATGGGATGTGCATTGAACTTATGACAGGAGTCTACCACAAAAGGCATCTGAAAGACTCTATCTAGCAGTGTTTCAAAGCAGACACTAAGACTCATAACCAAACCCTTGGCAGAGTGCAGGGAATCATATGAAAGAAGGGAAGTTAGTATGATGTGGAAAGGATAGGAGCTCTACAAGGACCAAACATATCTGGGCACAGGGTCTTTTCTGAGACTGACACTCAACCAAGGACCATCTATGGATATAACCTAGAACTTCTGCTCGGATGTGGCCCATGGTAGCTCAGTAACCAAGTAGTTTTCCAAAGTAAGGGGTACACGGACTATTTCTAACAGGAT
>NW_026590305.1:469-16815 GCF_907164565.1 Psammomys obesus
GGGGAGGGAATGAGGGAGCGGGATACAGCTGGGACACAGAGTTAACAAAATGTAACTAAAAAGAAAAAAATAATAAAAAAAAAAAAAGAAAGAAGGAGAGGAGGACCTCCCCTATCAGTGGACTTGGGGAGGGGCATGCATGCAGAAAGGGGAGGGTGGGTAGGATGGGGAGGGGAAGAGGGAGGGGCTTATGGGGGGATACAAAATGAATAAAGTGTAATTAATAAAAGTTAAATAAAAAATTAAAAAAAAAAAAAAGAAAATACCTGATAAAACAGGGTCAAATGAAAGGGGAGGAGGTCCTCCCCTATCACTGGACTTGGAAAGGGATAGGGAGGTTACCAGTGAGGGAGTTGGGGATGGGGAGGGAATGAGAGAGCGGGATACAGCTGGGACACAGAGTTAACAAATTGTAACTAAAAAGAAAAAAAAATTAAAAAGCCAAGGTGTCATTGCTATAAATAAGAAAAACAGGCTATGTTAATTTTTTTATTATTGTTTATTATTACATTTTATTAACTCTGTAACCAGGCTGTATCCCTCTCCCTTATTCCCTCCCAATCCCACCCTTCCTCCCTCAGCTTCTCCCTGCCCCTTCCAAGTGCACTGATTGGGTAGGACCTCCTCCCTTTTTGTCTGGCCCTGTTTTATCAGGTATCTTCAGGACTGGCTGCAAAGTGTTCCTCTGTGGCCTAGCAGGACTGCTCCTCCCTTGGGGGGTGGGAAGGTCAAAGAGCCTGCCATTGAGTTCCTGTCAGAGATAGTCCCTGTTCCCCTTACTATGGGAAACCAATTGGTTATTGAGCTACTATGAGCTTCATCTGAGCAAAGGTTCTAGTTTGTATCCATACATGGTCCTTGGTTGACTCATAACCAAACCTTCGGCAGAAAGGGAGTTAGTATGACGTGGAAAGGATAGGAGCCCCACAAGGACCAAACATATCTGGGCACAGGGTCTTTTCTGAAACTGTTAATTTTTGTGTATCTAAAGGTAGTATACAGACGTGTGTGTGAGTGAGTGTGCTTGTGTGTGTGCATTTGCAGTGCACAGAGATTTGATGTCCTTTTTTTCAGGTACTCTCTGCCTGCTATTTTTATTTAAAAGGTATTTTCCTACAAATTCTATCTATCTATCTATCTATCTATCTATCTATCTATCTATCTATCTATCTATCTATCATTTTGATTTTTTGAGATCTCTTTTAAGACCATAGGGTATCTCTATAGCCCTGACTGTTCTGAAACTTGCTCTGTAGACCAGGCTGCGTTTGAACTCAGAGATATGCCTGCCTCTGCCTCCTGAGTGCTGGGATTAAAGGTATGACACTGCATGGTTGGAATTTTAATCTTTTTTTTTTGGATTTTTTTATTCTTTATTAATTACACTTTATTCACTTTGTATCCCCCCTGTGGTTTTCTCCCTACTCCTGTCCCAATCCCTCCTTTCCTCCACCCTCTGCAAGCATGCCCCTCCCCAAGTGCACTGATAGGGGAGGACTTCTTTTCCTTCCTTCTGATCCTAGTCAATTAGGTCTCATCAGGAGTGGCTGCATTGTCTTCTTCTGTGGCCTGGTAATGCTGCTTCCCCCTCAGGGGGAGGTAACTAAAGAGCAGGCCAATCAGTTCATGTCAGAGACAGTCCCTGTTCCTATTACAATGGAACACACTTGGATACTGAACTGCCATGAGCTACATCTGTGCAGGGGTCTTAGGTTATCATCAGGCATAGTCCTTGGTTAGAGTATCAGTCTCAGGAAAGACCCCTGTGTTCAGATCTGTTTGGTTCTGTTGCTCTCCTTGTGGAGTTCCTGTCCTCTCCAGATCTTACTGTTTCCCACTTCTTTCCTAAGATTCCCTGCACTCTGCCCAAAGGTTGCCCATACAGTCTCAGCATCTACATTGATAGTCTGCAGGGCAGAGCCTTTCAGAGGTCCTCTGTGTCAGGCTCCTGATTTGTTCCCTCTTTTCTCCTTCTTCTGATGTCCAGCCTCTTTGCCTTTCTGGATAGGAATTGAGCATTTTAGCAAGAGTCCTCCCTCTTGATTAGTTTCTTTAGGTGTACAGATTTTAGTAGGTTTATCCTATATTATATGTCTATATGAGTGAGTATATACCGTGAGTGTCTTTCTGCTTCTGGGATAGCTCACTCAGGATGATCTTTTCCAGATCCCACCATTTACCTGCAAATTTCATGACTTCCTTGTTTTTTTTTGCTGAGTAACATTCCATTGTGTAGATATACCACAATTTTGTGCATCCAGTCCTCCACTGAGGGGCATCTGGGCTGTTTCCAGTCTGGCTATTAAAAATAAGGCTGATACAAACATGGTTGAGCAAATGTCCTTATTGTGTACTTGAGACTCTTTTGGGTATATGCCTAGGATTGGTATAGCTAGATCTTGAGGAAGTGCTATTCCTAGTTGTCTGAGAAAGAACCATATTAATTTCCAGTGTGGTTGTACAAGTTTACATTCCCACCAGCAGTAGAGGAGGGTTCCCCTTTCTCCACAACCTATCCAGCATGTGTTGTCACTTGAGTTTTTCATCTTGGCCATTCTGATGGGTATAAGGTGAAATCTTAGGGTCGTTTTGATTTGCATTTCCCTGATGGCTAATGAGGTTGAGCATTTCTTTAAGTGTTTCTCTGCCATTCCATATTCCTCTGCAGAGAATTCTCTGTTTAGCTCTGTACTCCGTTTTTTAATTGGATTACTTGATTTGTTGCTGTTTAACTTCTTTAGTTTTTTATATATACTGGATATTAGTCCTCTGTCTGATATAGGGTTGGTGAAGATCCTTTCCCCATCTGTAGGCTGTCGTTTTTTTCTGAGGACAGTGTTCTTTGCTTTACAGACACTTTTCAGTTTCATGAGGTCCCATTTATTGATTGTTGCTCTTAGAGCCTGTGCTGTTGGTGTTCTTTTCAGGATATTGTCTCCTGTGCCAATGAGTTCAAGGCTCTTCCCTACTTTTTCTTCTAAGCAGTTTAGTGTGTCTGGTTTATGTTGAGGTCTTTGATCCACTTGGACTTTAGTTTTGTGCAGGGTGATAAGTATGGATCTATTTTCATTTTTCTACATGTGGACCTCAAGTTAGACCAGCACCATTTATTGAAGATGCTGTCTTTTTTCCATTGAATGAATTTGGCATCTTTGTCAAAAATCAGGTGTCCATAAGTATGTGGATTTATGTCAGGCTCTTCTATTCATGTTTAAAGTCTTGAAGAGATCAGGGATACATGGCACATACCTGAACATAGTAAAGACAATATACAGCAAGCCTATAGCCAATATCAAACTCAATGGAGAAAAATTTAATCATTCTCACTGAAATCAGATACGAGGCAAGGCTGCCCCCTCTCTCCATATCTCTTCAACATTGTTCTTGAAGTCCTTGCTAGAGCAATAAGACAATTGAAGGAGATCAAGGGGATACAAATTGGAAAGGAAGAAGTCAAAGTATCACTATTTGCAGATGATATGATAGTATACCTGAATGACCCCCAAAATTCTACCAAGGAACTCCTACAGCTGATTAACACCTTCAGCAAAGTGGTTGGATACAAAATTAACTAAAAAAAAAATCAGTAGCCCTCCTGTATACAAAAGACAAAATTGCTGAGAAAGAAATGAGGGAAACAACACCCTTCACAATAGCCACAAAGGACATAAAGTACCTTGGTGTGAACCTAACCAAGCAAGTCAAAGACTTGTATGAAAAAAATTTCCAGTCTCTGAAGAAAGAATTAGAAGAAGATATCAGAAGATGGAAAGATCTCCCATGCTCATGGCTTGGCAGGATTAACATAGTAAAAATGGCCATCTTACCAAAAGCAATCTACAGATTTAATGCAATTCCCATCAAATTACCAACACAATTCTTCACAGACCTTGAAAGAAAAATTCCAACTTCATATGGAATAACAAGAAACCCAGAATTGCTAAAACAATCCTCTACAATAAAAGATCTTCAGGAGGTATCTCCATCCCTGATCTCAAGCTGTACTATAGAGCAACAGTAATAAAAAAACTGCATGGTACTGGCATAAAAATAGACTGGTGGAATAATGGCATTTTAATCTTAAGAAGGCATTTTAGTTGTAGCAGTAAAACGAAAGAATATTTTAAAAAAAAGGAACTTCTCCAATAAGGATCACAGTGTAGACTCCCAAAATAAAGACATATGCCATGGAAACAGCTTAGCTAAAGAAACTCAAAAAACAAAGTCAAGAATGAAAAGACAGAAAAAAAGAAATAAAAAAAAAACTTGGAGGAAAGCCTTGTGACATATTATATTATAATATAAAATCATTTTCATTTTTAAAAATATTTTTTCATTAATTTATTTATTTAATCAATTTATAGCCTGATTGTAGTTCTCCTCCTTCCTTCATATCTCACTCTCACATTCTTCTACTCCAATTTTCCCTTCTCCTCCTCCTCAGAGAAGGAAAGTTCCCCCCATGGGCACCAACCGAAATTCTTTTGTTGTCAGGGTCTCTACTATTCATCAAACAGCTCATTGATTTGGTTAGATTTCATAGCCAGAGAGCCCCAGGGATCTGACTGTCACTTTCTCCTGACATCAGTTTTGGGGTTGTAGATGTGGACACCTCCCTGGCCTTTACTTGAGGACTGGGGGATTCCAACGCAAGCCCTCATGTTCATGTTTCAAGCTCTTTACTGTCTAACCCATTTTCCCAGCTCCAACACCTTCTGCTTCAGTGAATGTCCACTGAAAAACTTCAAGACGAGCTGGAGAGGTTCAGAGATCAGAGCGCTTGCATCCTTTATATAGGACCAGAGTTTGTTGCCAGCACCCATGTGTGTCTCACAAACACTGTTGGAAATGGTATTTTAAAATATGTGGTTTTTAGCCAATGCAAATTCAAAGCCCAATGCAATCCAGTGAAAATGTGAGGTTTTATCAAAACTTGAAAATATAGAGAAAAATGCACATAAGGAAATACATAAAATTAGATAAAAGCAGGGAAAGACCATTCTTAAAGCAAAATCAGAAAGTATTTCTAACAAGCTTGAATCATTGTGACATTCTGACTTCTCTGACTCTTGCTTATTATTGGGACTAAATATTGCGTTTGTGTGGTTAAAGATATATTTTGTTTCTTTAATAGTTCATTTTCTTTCTCTGTAAATACTATACTTATTTTATTTTACTTTTTCTATTTTGTTATATGTTAATAAAATTTCTTAGATTTTTCTCGCTAGCTTCTGAAAGTTGTTGATCCATCCTATTAGGACAGATGGCTGTTTTAGTAACAGGCATGTCAGTGACCACACTCTTCCATTTCTTTTCATTTTCTCCTTTACTGGAATTTTATAGTAAGGAATGTTGCCCAGTTCACTTCAGGTGATTGACTGCTTTTAAGCTAATTCTAACATAATGTACATACTACTGTCCTATAGCACCTTGATGGTCATATAGTAAAAGGATCAAAAGATGACAAAATTGAACAGACAAAGAATCTACAAGCCTTTCAATGGGTTATCATTGTTCATGGATTAGCAAAAGGAATTTGTATTTCTGTAGCTCAGAATTCAAGGCGGTTCAAGATCTAATGCCAAATCACATGGGACATTAAACTCTCTGCTGAGAGCACTGGCTTAGTCTCCATGGCATTTTTGCATAGTCTTGTTTCAGCTCTTCCATTTAGTTATTATTTATTTATTTGTTTGTTCATTTATTTATTTATTTATTTATTTATTTCTCCTCTATAACTAATTATTTATTTATTTAATATTTTTTAAATTTATTATCCTGTACTTGGATCCCTATAATTTCCCATGCAGACATCAAAACTTGCCAGGTTTCTTCACTACATGTTAAAAAATTATCTTCCTTGACTTGATCACAGTTACTTTCTGAGAAACAGAAACGCTGTGGCTACAAATCATTGCAAAACTTAATTCTTTATAGGTAAAAACTCTTTTATGAAATTCCAAAAGGAACATTTATTACAGACAGTAGACTAAATACTTAAAATGCAGTAGGTCTTAAACATCTTTTTTTGCATATTTTAAATTTTTTATTAATTACACTTTATTCATTTTGTATCCCCCCATAAGCCCCTCCCTCCTCCCCTGCCGATCCCACCCTCCCTCCCCTTTCTGCATGCATGCCACTCCCTAAGTCCACTGATAGGGGAGGTTCTCCTCTCTTTTCTGATCTTAGTCTATCAGTTCTCATCAAAAGTGGCTGCACTGTCCTCTACTGTGGCCTGGTAAGGCTGCTCCCCCCTCAGGGGGAAGTGATCAACGAGCAGGCCAATCAGATTATGTCAGAGGCAGTCCCTCTTCCCATTACTATGTAAACCACTTGGACACTGAACTGCCATGGGCTACATCTGTGCAGGGGTTCCAGGTCATCTCCATGAATAGTCCTTGGTTGGAGTATGATTTTCCGGGAAGTTCCCTGTGTTCAAATTATCTTGTTCTGTTGCTCTCCTTGTGGAGTTCCCGTCCCCTCCAGCTCTTACTATTTCCCACTTCTTACATAGAATTCCATTCACTCTGCCCATCAGTTGGCCATCAGGCTCAGCATCTGCTTTGACAGTCTATACTGCAGAAGCTTTCAGAGGCCCTCTGTGGTAGGTTTCAAGGTTGTTTCCTGTTTTCTTCTGGCTTTCAGAGGCCCTCTGTAGCAGGTTCCGAGGTTGTTTCCTACTTTCTTTTTCTTCTGATGTTCATCCTCTTTGCCTTTCAGGATGGGAATTGAACATTTTAGTTAGGGTCCTCTCTTTTGCTTAGTTTGTTTAGATGTACAGATTTTAGTGGATTTATCCTATGTTGTATGTTTATATGAGTGAGTATATACCATGCGTGTCTTTTTGCTTCTGAGACAACTCACTCAGGATGATCCTTTCCAGGTCCCACCATTTACCTGCAAATTTCATGATTTCCTTATTTTTCATTGCTAGTAAAACTTACTTGAAGATAAGCAGGCCCTGTGCTTAGGAGTAACTGGCAACACAAATTCGACTCCATGTTTGTTTTTGTTTTTAAGAAAACATATATAAAGTAGGATGGGTAAGGTAGGGATGAAGGATATAAGAGAAATAGGGAGATGAAAAAGAATAGGATCAAAATAATGGTTGTAAAGGTATAATATCCTCAAAGAATAAATAAAAACATTTGAAAAGAGTTGTCTAAAAGTACCACAATTTCTGTATCCATTCCTCCATTGATGGACATCTGGGTTGTTTCCAGCTTCTGGCTATTACAAATAAAGCTGCTACAAACATGATTGAGCAAATGTCCTTTTTGTGTACTTGAGCCTCTTTTGGGTATATGCCTAGGAGTGGTATGGCTGGATCTTGAGGAAGCGCTATTCCTAGTTGTCTGAGAAAGCACAAGACTGATTTCCAAAGTGGTTGTACCAGTTTACATTCCCAGCAGCAATGGAGGAGGGTTCCCCTTTCTCCACAACCTCTCCAACATGTGTTGAGTTTTTTACCTTAGCCATGTGAAAAGAGTCATGAGTAAAAGATAATGTCAAGATCTATACTGTGTGGTATGTGAGGGCAAGGGCAGCGTTGCAGCCTTAAAAGGTAGTCAGTTATGGGTAGCTGGTGCTTCTCACTTAAAACGTGAAGATTTGAAAGCCAGTGAGGTAAAGGAGCCAGTCATTGAGTTCATGTCAGAAATAGTTCCTGTTCCCCTTACTAGGGTAACCCAGTTGGATACTGAGCTACCATGGCCTACATCTGAGCAGGGGTGTAGGTTATATCCACAAATGGTCCTTGGTTGGAGAAACAGTCTCATAGAGGACCCGCATGCCCTGATATATTTTGATTTTGTGGAGATCCTGTCCTCTCCCAGTCATAATAACTCTGCCTTTTATCATATGATTCCCTACACTCTAACAAAGGTTTGGTTATGAGTCTCAGACCCTTCTTTGATAAGCTGCCAGAGGGAGGAACAGCCTTGCTAGGCCACAGAGGAGGACATTGCAGCCACTCCTGAAGATACCTGATAAGCTAGGGTCAGATGGAAGGAAAGGAGTACCTCTCCTAGCAGTGGTCTTGGAAAGGGACAGGGAGGAGATGAGGGAAGGAGGGAGGGTGGGATTGGGCGGGATTGAGGGGGAACTACAGCTGGGATACAAAGTAAATAACCTGTGATTAATGTTAAAAAAATAAAATTAATTAAAAAAAAGAAAGCCTGTGAGCTGACATCTTAAAGGATGACTAACTCAAAATACATGAAACTCTCTGAAAAGGAACATCTTACCCAAGCTTCTTGGAAAAGTAAATCAACTTACAGAAAGTATCCAGTGTACTTCCATCTTAACATTGTATTTCAATTATTTTAACAAACTTAATTTTGGTTGCTGTTTTAAAACAGCATCAGCTTATTTGGAACTCCACAATTAGATGAGAAGCCTTTGTGCTTGTCTTCATATTATTTTAGTGCTATGATTTAACCTGACTTTGCCTGGGTCAGCATTCTGGGCACCACTGCCTGTGTAGCAGCAGTGACCTCAAAATTTCAGTATAAATAACTGTCACTTTATGTCCATTTTCCTCCACTGCGCTAATATAGTTACAGATATTAAAATGGTTACAAACATGTCACACAATAAGTCAAGCAATATAATTGTTTGCTTCACAGGATAGACCCTTGCAGAAAAATGTACATTAGGAATATTTGGCAGATTATTTATTGCTGTTGCTTGAAAAGTGACTTTCTCTGGTTTACCTTTCATTCTAATTATTATATATCCACCACCAAAATAATCTTTTCAGATTTCCTGGGATATATGAAGGTTTCAGTACATCAATCAAATAACTAATATTGTGTAATTTTTAACATATATGACATCCCACACATCCAAATACTTCATTGTGGCAATATCTCTACTCCTGTTTATTCACACTAAAATTCTGTGTTTCAAATCAACTATCCAACATCTTCTTTATGTTTTCTTTGTGTCCTGATATTTAATCAAGCTGATTATTTTTTGTATTGCTTCTAGCAATATAATAATTTTAGGGAATAACTTTTTGTGTTGATCTTGGTTTCCTGAGCATTTGCAGTGCCTCTATTGCTTGCATTTCATGGTTTAATAGCCAACATGACAGATATTGTGCCCATCTTATTTTTGTAAATCACTACATTGAAAATTCATTTCTCCTTGGCTATTGAAGGCAGTTTTCTATGTCACTTTGTCTCACAATATAATCACATAGGGCTTCAATATATATGGGTAGAAAGCATAAGTTTATGCCTTACAGTTTTAAAAAATCAGTAACTGTTGTTCGATCTCTATTATTAATAGTCAAGTTTAGCTCATGAAAATTTTAACTTTTATTTTTAATAAAAATATATTTCATTCATGCCTAAAATGGTTAAAACATTTAACTACAGTAATGTACTAAAAATGTGTGGATAATTAAGGTCTTTAATGCCTGCATGCTATCCATTGCTACTTCTATTTTATATTCTTATATATTTAGTCATTACGAAGGCCATTGATTCTTCTATGACAAACAAGAACACATTTCTTTTTAGAAATTGTGTTACAGCACGAGAACAAGTTACAATAGGTTGCAATTTCAGAGGCTTATCTTATAGTTGGAATTGAAAAATAAATACATGTTGACAACATCATAATAGTGAAGAATGAAACATTATCACATTCAAGGGGAAGATAGGAAACTATGGAGGTTTATAAAGGAATAAAATTTTGCTTATATGTAAATATATTAGAGGAAAGGAGATGAAGGAATCTGAAGAAAGCAGAGAATTACCTCTAAAAGTAAGAGACTGAAATATATGTACGCCTAAAAGAACTACTGCTTAGAGGAAGCTCTAGAAACTCTCCTACCCCCCAAAAAATGTGCCAAATATTTGAAAATTCATGTCGCAGACCACAAAAGGCATGGAAACCCACCTCACAAGAAATGGCACCCTTATAACACTAGAGTCCTCTGCTGCAGTCTAACATTTTCCAACATTACTTGAGTCTCATATATCAAAGTATCATCTATTCTTAAAACCCACTTGTTCTGCCAAAGAGAACAGTTGGGATAAAAGCCCATCTACCTTTGATTTCAATAAAATAAGCATAAGCCTATAACTTTGTAATATATTTTAGATGTCACAATCATGAAGTATCAAATCAAACATGATGGCTTTATTTTAAATCTCTGCTTAGATTCAAATGCTTTCTGAAAAACCTTCAATCATTTCTTAAAAAAAAAAAAACATAAGGAAAGCCATCTAAGGAGCTTATTTTATCAAAAGCCATATCTCTGACCTATCATGGACTTGTTGGATAATACTGTCAAAACACTTTTACAATATAGTGTCATAAAATCTCTTAAAGCAGAGACTATTCTCTCTAAAAGAGATTTTAAAAGAATTTTGACAAGTAACAACTGAAATTAACATTAAAGTATATTATCTAGAATTAGAAGAAGATGGAAAGATCTACCATGCTCATGGCTTGGCAGGATTAACATACTAAAAATGGCCATCTTACCAAAAGCAATCTACAGATTTAATGCAATTCCCATCAAATTGCCAACACAATTCTTTACAGACCTGGAAATCAAAATTTTCAACTTCGTATGGAATAACAAGAAACCGAGAATTTCTAAAACAATCCTCTACAATAAAAGATCTTCTGGAGGTATCTCCATCCCTGATCTTAAGTTGTACTATAGAGCAACAGTTATAAAAACTGCATGGTACTGGCATAGAAACAGAATGGGGGATCAATGGAACCGAACAGAAGACCCAGAAATAAACCCACACACTTATGGACACCTGATTTTTGACAAAGATGCCAAAATCATACAATGGAAAAAAGATAGCATCTTCAACAAATGGTGATGGTCCAACTGAATGTCTACATGTAGAAAAATGAAAATAGATCCATACTTATCACCCTGCACAAAACTGAAGTCCAAGTGGATCAAAGACCTCAACATAAAACCAGACACATTAAATTGGCTAGAAAAAAAAGTGGGGAATACCCTAGAACTCATTAGTACAGGAGAAAACTTCCTGAACAGAACACCAACAGCACAGGCTCTAAGAGCAACAATCAATAAATGGGACCTCATGAAACTGAAAAGCTTCTGTAAAGCAAAGGACACCGTCATCAAAACAAAGCGACTGCCTACAGATTGGGAAAGAATCTTCACCAACCCTTTATCTGACAGAGGACGCATATCCAGTATTTATAAAGAACTAAAGAAGTTGAAAAGCAGCAAACCAAGTAATCCACTTAAAAAATGGGGGACAGAGCTAAAGAGAGAATTCTCTGTAGAGGAATATCAAATGGCAGAAAAGCACTTAAAGAAATGCTCAACCTCATTAGCCATTAGGGAAATGCAAATCAAAACAACTCTGAGATTTCACCTTACACCCATCAGAATGGCCAAGATGAAAAACTCAAGTGACAACCAATGCTGGAGAGGTTGTGGAGAAAGGGGAACCCTTCTCCACTGCTAGTGGGAATGTAAACTTGTACAACCACTTCGGAAGTCAATCTGGCGCTTTCTCAGACAACTAGGAAGAGCGCTTCCTCAAGATCCAGCCAGACCACTCCTAGGCATATATCCAAAAGAGGCTCAAGTACACAACAAGGACATTTGCTCAACCATGTTTGTAGCAGCTTTATTTGTAATAGCCAGAAGCTGGAAACAGCCCAGATGCCCCTCAACTGAAGAATGGATGCAGAAACTGTGGTACATCTATACAATGGAGTATTACTCAGCAATGTAAAATAAGGAAATCATGAAATTTGCAGGTAAATGGTAGGACCTGGAAAGGATCATCCTGAGTGAGTTGTCCCAGAAGCAAAAAGACACACATGGTATATACTCACTCATATAAACATACAACATAGAATAAACCCACAAAAATCTGTACATCTAAACAAACTAAGCAAAAGAGAGGACCCTAACTAAAAATGCTCAATCCTCAGCCTGAAAGGCAAAGAGGATGGACATCAGAAGGAAAAGAAAACAGGAAACAACCTCGGAACCTGCCACAGAGGGCCTCTGCAAGCCTCTGCAGTGCAGACTGTTAAAGCAGATGCTGAGCCTGATGGCCAACTGTCGGGCAGAGTGAATGGAATTTTATGTAAGAAGTGGGAAATAGTAAGAGCTGGAGAGGACGGGAACTCCACAAGGAGAGCAACAGAACAAGAAAATTTGAACACAGGCAACTTCCCAGAGACTCATACACCAACCAAGGACTATCCGTGGAGATAACCTAGAACCCTGACAATGCAGCCACTTCTGATGAGAACTGATAGACTAAGATCAGAAAGAAGGAGAGGAGGACCTCCCCTATCAGTGGACTTGGGGAGGGGCATGCATGCAGAAAGGGGGGGGAGGGTGGGACTTTGAGGGGAGAAGGGGGGCTTATGGGGGGATACAAAATGAATGAAGTGTAATTAATATAAGTTAAATAAAAAATAAAAAAAAGAATGGGGAGAAGGAGGGAAAGAGGGCTATACTGAAAGAAAAGATTTATATATGTTGGGTTTCAACAAATGCATTAGACACTTATTGTCTGTTAATTGATTTTACATAAGAAATCCTCACTCACTTATAAGTGAATAATAGACATATACTATAGGATAAACATACTAAAATCTGTACACCTACAGAAGCTAAGAAAGAAGGAGGACCCTGGGTAAGATAATCAATTCTCATTCAAGAAGGCAAATGGGAAAAATATCAGAAGAGGGAGAAAACAGGGTACAGGACATGAGCCTACCAAAGAGGGCCTCTGAAAGACTACCCAGCAGGGTATCAAAGCAGATGGTGAGACTCATAGCCAAACTTTGGGCAGAGTGCAGGTAATCTTATGAAGAAAGAGGGAGATAAAAAGACATCAAGGATACAGAAGCTCCACAAGGAGAGCAACAGAACCAAAAAGTCTGGGCACAGGGGTCTTTTCTGAGACTGATACAGCAACCAAGTACCATTCGTGGAGATAACCTAGAACCCCTGCACAGATGTAGCCCACGCAGCTCAGTCTCCAAATGGGCTCCTTACTAATGGGAACAGGGACTGTCTCTGACATGAACTTAGTGGCTGGCTCTTTGATCATCTCCACCTGAGGCAGAGGGAGCAGCCTTACCAGGCCACAGAGAAAGACAATGCAGCCAGTCCTAATGGAAGGGGAGTAGGACCTCCCCTATCGGGGGACTTAGAGAGGGCCATGGGAGGAGAAGAGAAAAGAAGAGAGGGGTTGAGAGGAGAGGAGAGAGGGGGCTACAGCTGAGATACACAGTGAATAAACTATAATAAATAAATAAACTAAAAAAGAAAATAAATTCTCAAATAGAAATTAAACAATTGACATATTTTTATATTTGTTTATAAAGTGCTCTTTGCTGTGAATGTAATTTCAAATAACATGTTACATTTCTTAAGGAAATGTTACTTAGAATAAAGTATTTTTCAGAATTATAATCTTATAGTTCAAAATTGGTTGTCTTCTCAAAATAAATTATTAAAAATAAAATATGCATAGATATTTCACCCACTTTGAAATATCAAAACATTACATTATTGCTTACTCTTTATCTTCACTTTCCATTGGAAATATTCTCGTTTTACCTAGACTTTTGTCACTGTGTGTGAAGACACAGCACATGTTTGTTTACATTGGAGCATGTGTGCATCCGTATTTTGTGCAGCTGTTACACAGGATAAGAAATGAGGAAATGGTTTACGTTGTAATATATGTAGTTAATTTCGACATATTTAAGCAACATCTACGCCAATGGTCTTAAGTTCAAATACTACTCCATTGGGAGGGGAGGAAGGAGGGAGCTACAGGTGGGATACAAAGTGAATAAAGCCAAATTAATAAAAATTACCTAGACTTTTAATTACCTCATTAATGTTGAATAAACAATAAAATCTATCACTATGGCTGAATTTCTATGCGAACAAAGTCAGTGAAGGTAAAGTGACAAAAGACATATATTCTTTCTGAGATTGTAGTCCATGGACAGTTTTAGCAGCACATAGAAATGTTCTGTAAAATAAAGCATGAGAATCTATAGATAGAGAGTAGAAAAGTCAGTGAGACGCAAACAGACAAAGTTAAAAGCAACTTAAAATGGTGCTGGCTTATTGTGGGAAAGAGTGTCTCTGTTACTAATCAGAGCTCAGTGTTCACTGATATGCTGTCATCTCTGTGGGGCAAAAGAGGTATGAAGAAGGAGGTTTAAAAGTGTAACATTTAGCCAAAAGCTGGCCGCTGATAAGAGTAACCAGTGAATAGTCAGTTAAAGAATATTAAGTTAAATATGCTCCAGGCTGGCCAGTAATAAGGTCCATAAGACAGGACAGTAAAGAATCTAAAGAATATTAATTTACTTCTAAAACCAAATTAGTGCAGTTGCTGGAGTTGTCATAGTTTAGCCAAGGGGCAGGTTTTACAATAACAGGGTCAGATAAAGTGTTTTAATAAACTCCCACATTAATTCTGGTACACATGAAATGCTCAAGAAGATGGTGGTGCAAACAGTGAGTCCAGGACAGCCAAGGCCACACACACACACACACACCCCATCTAAAAAATGGTGGTATACAGATATGTTCAATACAGATAGTTTAAATGTATAAAAATGTAAAGTTATAAAAATAAAAAAAATTTGTTTTGGGGAACTGAATAGACATATTAATTGGTAAAGCAGGAGGATCTATGCTAAGACATAACTGCATAAATGCTTAGAACATTTAGTCCCAGCACTGTAGTGGGGCAGGGCAGAGATAATATTCTTGAAACTTATTGGCAATCCTTCCTGGACTAATGAATGTGCTCATATTCACTGAAAAATATTGTCAAAAAAAAAAGGGGAGAGGGCAGAACAAGAAAAGAATGAATTAAAGAACAGAAAGAAAAAGTAGAGAGCTATTGAGGAAGATACCTGAAGTCTACTTGTGGCTTCCATCCACACATCGATTTAATACACACACACACATAGGCACATGTACACAGGTACATATACCACACATCGAAAGTCCCCCTACACACACATGGGGAGGGGCTCTAGAATCCTGCTTCAGACTAAGATCTACTCACATGACATTTTTGACACTTTGGGGTATGTGATGTTATTTAAAATGAGAAATAGGGGGCCTAACACATGGAACAAATGCTACCCAGTAATTAAAAACAATGCTTCAATCACTAGAAAAATGGTGCTGCATATGTGGAAATAGATATAAGATGGTACTTTGAAGGCAATTGCTTTAGAATCCAACTTGAATCTATTCTTTATGAATGGCATGATGTATAGCTGTAGTTCACCTTTTGGACAGTAACACAGTAATCACTAAGAATATGCTAATAAGTATATTTTGAATATTTTATAAGATTATACATATTTGTCCTTGAAGCAACATTATGATGAACTGTAATGACTAACTTAAGTTGACAATGCAGCCAGACCTGATAGGCTAGGGTCAGATAGAAGGGAAGGAGATCCAATCCTATCAGTGGACTTGGAGAGGGGCATAGGTGGAGAAGAGGGAGGGAGGGTAGGATTGGGAAGAGATGAGGGAGCAGGCCACAGCTGGGATACAAAGTGAGTAAATTGTAATAAACAATAATTTTTAAAAAGAAGTACCCTTTAACAGACTTTCCTAAATTACATAGATAAATACAGATTACATAGTCTCTGATGCCTTTCTTGGGATAGCAAACCTATAAAATGAGATGACATCAATAAAGAATACCATTAACACTACCACTTTTGATAGAATTTGCAGAACTGTGAAATAAGAATCACAGGATCATTGAAGTATGTTGGACTAATGGACTGTAGGAAAGCTGCTCCTCCCAAGGAACTTTTTGTAAGGCTTATTAACTGACTAGAACTTCAGGATATGGGAATGTCTCTAGTTGAGACTCCTAGCAGTGGGAGACATGGAGACCGAAGTGGACACCTTCTATGCTCAGACAGGATTTCCACTGCAGGGAGGGAGACACCAACCCACCCACAATAACTTTCACCAACATTTGCCCTGCCAGCAAAGTGTGCAGGGATAGAGCTGAGATAGAGCTTGAGGGAAGACCCAAACAATGACTAGCCCAACTGGAGACCCAACCCATGGGAGAGAGGCACTCCCTGACACTATTAACAATACTCTGTTATGTTTGCAGATAGGAGACTAGCATAACAGTCTCCTGAGAGGCTCCACCCAGCAGCCTATAGAAAACAATGGAGCAACCCACAACCAAACACTAGGGGGAGCGCAGAGAGTGTGTGGAAGAGTAGGGGGAAAGGATAGAGAGACTGGGGTTAGGGTTAGGGTTAGGGTTAGGGTTAGGGTTAGGGTTAGGGTT
>NW_026590305.1:16825-36921 GCF_907164565.1 Psammomys obesus
TTAGGGTTAGGGTTAGGGTTAGGGTTAGGGTTAGGGTTAGGGTTAGGTCTTCTATGCAAGAAGACCAACAGAGTCAACTAACCAAGAACCATGGGGCTCAAAGAGACTGAGCAACCAACCAAAGTGCATGCATGGACTGGACGTAGGCCCCTACACATCTGTAGCTGATGGGCAGCTTGGTCTTCATATTGCCTGCTTTTGGATCACTTTTTTCTAGCTGGGCTGCCATGTTGGGCCTCAGCGGAAGAGGATGCACTGAGTCCTCATTCAACTTGATCTGCAGGGGATAGTTGGAGGGGGCTCTCCTTCTCTAAGGAGAAGGGGAATAAAGAAAGGAGGAACAGGGTGAGAGGGCAGACCTGGAGGAGAAAAAGGAGGGGGTTGTGAATGTGATTTGACCGAGGGTGTTTGGAATGTTTCGAGTCCAGAGCCAAATAATCTCGTCATCTTTAACCCTCCTATTTGGCATTCATTGCCCTCCTCTGTACCTGATCTAACAGTTTTGTGACCATTAAATAAATCCTCTGGAATGTACAAACATGGTACTTGTTTTCCTCTAGGGTGTTTTGACTTAGCAGACTACTAGCTTCTACAAACTCAAACCCATCTACAGCTAGCACCCAAGGCCTGTAACAGAGCTTCCCCTGTTTTGCTTTACAGCTAAGTCTGTGTTCCTGTGCCATGGCTTCTCATATATGATTCCAAAATAAACTAAAAACAGATACACTAAATTGGTTATAAGAAAAAGTGCATAAGACTTTGGAACTCATTGGCACAGAAGACAACTTCCTGAACAAAACACCAACAGCACAAGCTCTAAGAGCAACAATCGATAAATGGGACCTCATAAAACTGAAAAGCTCTGTAAAGCAAAAGATATAGTCATCAAAACAAAATGACAGCCTACAGACTGGGAAAGGATCTTCACCAACCCTATATCTGACAGACAGCTGATATCCAGTATGTATAAAGAACTAAAGAAGTTGAAAAGCAGCAAATCAAGTAATCCAATTAAAAATGGGGTACGGGGCTAAACAAAGAATTCGCAGTAGAGGAATACAGGATAGTAGAGAAACACTTAAAGAAATGTTCAACGTCCTTAGCCATCAGAGAGATGCAAATCAAAACGACCCTGAGATTTCACCTGACACACACCAGAATGGCTAACATAAACTCAAGGGACAACACATGCTGGTAGGTTGTGGAGAAAGGGGAACCCTCCTCCACTGCTGGTGGGAATGCAAACTTGTACAACCACTTTGCAAATCAATCTGACACTTTCTCAGACAATTAGGAATAGTGCTACCTCAAGACCCAGCTATATCACTCCTAGGCATATACCCAAATAAGCTCAAGTACACAACAAGGACATTTACTCAACAGTGTTTGTAGCAGCTTTATCCATAATAGCCAGAACCTGGAAATAACCCAAATGTCCCTCAGTTGAGGAATGGATCCAGAAATTGTGGTACATCTACACAATGGAATACTACTCAGCAATTAAAAACAAGGAAATCATGAAATTTGCAGGCAAATGGTGGGACCTGGAAACGATCATCCTGAGTGAGGTATCCCAAAAGCAGAAAGATACACATGGTATATACTCACTTGTATAGACCTATAAGATAGGAAAAACATACTGAAATCTATATGCCTAAAGAAGAGAAACAAGAAAGAGGACCCAGGGTAAGATGATCAATCCTCACTTAGAAAGACAAATGGGATGGACATTGGATGTAGGAGCAAACAAGTAACAGGACAGGAGGCTACCACAGAGGGCCTCTGAAAGACTCTGCCTAGCAGTGTATCAAAGAAGATATTAAGACTCATAACCAAACCTTCAGCAGAGTGCAGGGAATCATAAAAAAAAAGTGTATGTGGGGGGGCGGGAGTTAATATGACCTGTAGAGGACAGGAGCTCCACAAGGACCAAATATATCTGGGCACAGGGGTCTTCTATAAGACTGTTTCTCCAAACAAGGACCATGTATGGATATAACCTAGAACCTCTGCTTGGATGTAGCTCATGGTAGCTCAGTACCCAAATGGGTACCCTAATAAGGGGAACAGGGACTGTTTCTGACATGAACTCAATGATGGGCTCTTTGACCTCCTCCCCCCACCCTCCGAGGGAGGAGCAGCCCTGCTAGGCCACATAGGAGGACTTTGCAGCCAGTCCTGAAGATACCTGATAAACCAGTATCAGATGAAAGGAAGGAGGTCCTCCCCTATCAGTGGACTTGGAAAGAGGCAGGGAAGAGATGAGGGAGGGCGCATGGGGTTAGAAGGGAAAGAGGGAGGGGGATACAGCAGGGATACAAAGTTAACAAACTGTAACTAATATTAAAAAATAGAAAAAAGATTATTAAGCAGTATAAATGAATATAGTGTGGAAGAATAATTCCAAGTGAAATAAACTGGTTATAAAACATGAAATGTTTTATGTAACCTAAGAAGTAGAAACCAACCCTGCTTATTATTAAACTGTAGATTAAGTAGGTGAATCATACTTCATGATTCTATCTCAATATAATTGGTAAAAGGATTAAATTAAAAAACAATAGTTTATACTTAATTTAAAATAATATGTATTTTGTGCATGTTTACTTAATCAAAAAATTATAAACTGAATACATCCATTTTTTTAATTTTTATTTTTTATATTAATCACAAGTTATTTACTTTGTATCCCAGCCATAGCCCCCTCCCTCATTCCCTCCCAATCCCACCCTCCCTCCCTCATCTCCTCCCTGCCCCTTTCCATGTCCACTGATAGGGGAGGTCCTCTTCCCCTTCCATCTGACCCCAGCTTATCAGGTATCTTCAGGATGGGCTTCAATGTCCTCCTCTGTGGCCTAGCAAAGCTGCTCCTCCCTTGGGGGGATCAAAGAGACAGTCATTGAGTTCATGTCAGAAATAGTCCCTGTTCCCCTTACTAGGGTACACACTTGGATACTGAGCTACAATGGGCTACATCCAATCAGGGGTTCTAGGTTATATCTATACATGGTCATTGGTTGAAGAAACAGCCTCATAAAAGACCCCTGTGCCCTGATATATTTGGTCCTTGTGGAGTTCCTGTCCTCTCCAGGTCATACTAAATCCCCCTTCTTTCATATGATTCCTTGCACTCTGCCAAAGGTTTGGTTATGAGTCTCATCATCTACTTTGATACACTGCTAGGTAGAGTTTTTCAGAGGCCCTCTGTGGTAGGCTCCTGTCCTGTTACTTGTTTTCTCCTACTTCCAATGTCATCCTCTTTGTCTTTCTAAGTAAGGATGGATCATCTTACACTGGGTCCTCTTTCTTGTTTAGCTTCTTTAGATGTACAGATTTTAGTATGTGTATCCTATCTTATAGGTCTGGTACCCACTTATAAGTAAGTATAAACCATGTTCATCTTTCTGATCTAGGGATACCTCACTCAAGATTATCTTTTCTAGATCCCACTATTTGCCTGCAAAATTCATGATTTCCTTGCTTTTAAGTGCTGAGTAGTATTCTATATATTTGTGGAGCTATAATAAAACAGATTTCAGGCAAGATTAGTGTGTGATATAAATATCCAAGAATGTGCTTTTCTATTGTAAGAACTTGAAAAATATTATGTCATAAAATGTTTGAATTCTACAAAATTCAAATTTCACCTTCCATTAAAGTTTTATAAAATCACAGCTACACTTATGCACATATTGTCAATGGTGTTTTTTCTGCTTCAGTAACAAAGGTAAGTAGTTGCATAAGAAATGTGCCCCATTTTTTAATTGGATTACTTGATTTGTTGCTTTTTAACTTCTTTAGTTCTTTATATATTCTGGATATTAGCCCTCTGTTTCATAGGTTTCCTAGTAAGGGTAACAGGGACTGTTTCTAACATGAACTCAGTGGTGAGCTCTTTGACACCCCCCCTGATGGGGGAGCAGCCTTGCCAGGCCACAGAGGAAGACTAAGCAGCTAGTCCTGATGAGACCTGATAAGCTAGGGTCAGATGGAAGAGGAGCAGGACCTCCCCTATCAGTGGACTTGGAGAAGTGATTGGGAGAAGATAAGGGAGGGAGGATGGGATTGGGAGGGAATGAGGGAGGGGCCTACAACTGGGATACAAAGTGAATAAACTGAAATTAATATAAAAAATAAAAATTTAATTTAAAATTAAAAAGAAATGTAATAGCCCACATAACCCAAATTATTAAAACTCTGCATTTTTAAGTTTTGCATATATTATTTTTATTTTTATTTTTTCTTCAAAATTTATTCATTATATATCCCAGTTAAAGCCCCTTCCCTCAACAATCCAATCCCATCTTCCCTCCCTCTTACCTTCATCCCCTTTTCCTAGGCCAATGAAATGGGGGAGTTCTCCACTATTGCCATCTGATCATAGCTTGTTAAGTCTTATCAGGACTGCTTGGTTCCTCTTTCTCAGTGGCCTGGCAAGGCTGCATGATCAGCTGCAAGTGATCAGAGAGCAGTCAACTGAGCTCATGGTAATTAAAGTCCAAGTGGATCAAAAATCTCAACATAGAACCAAACACACTAAATCTGTTGGAAGAAAAAGTAGGGTAGAGCCTCGAACTCATTGACACAAAAGACAACTTACTGAACAGAACACCTACAGCTCAGTCTCTAAGATCTACAATTAATAAATGGGACCTTGTGAAGCTGAAAAGTTTCACAAAGGACACTCTAAAGCAAAGGACACTGTCAGCAGAACAAAACGACAGCTTACAGAGGTGAAAAAGATCTTCAACAACTCTCTATATAATAGAGGACTAATATCCATAATATATAAAGAACTCAAGAAATTAGACACCAACAAACCAAATAATCCAATTAAAGAATGGAGTAGAGGCATAAGCAGAGAATTCTCAATAAAAGAATATAGAATGGCAGAGAAACACTTAAATAAATCCTCAACATCCTTAATCATCAGGGAAATGCAAATCAAAACAATACTGAGATTCCATCTTATACCTATCAGAATACTAAAATCTCTGCATTTTTATGGAGAAAAAAAACTGTTAAATTTTCTACTAGTAGCAAAGCAGGGAAATCAATTACCAAGAGTGGTAGTCTATGTTTAAAATAAGGCAGGTAAACTGAAGAGAGATGGTGGTGTTGAACTCAAAACAATTGCTGTTTGGTTTTTCTGTATTATCCCTTTCTGTAGCCACAATCTATATTTTTTTAAAAAATTATTCATTTATCTATCTATTTATTTATTACAATTTATTCACTTTATGTCCCATTTGTAGCCCCCTCTGTCATCTCCTCCCAGCCCAACCCACCCTCTCTCTTCTTCCCCTTCCCTAGTTCCCTGATGATAGGTGAGGACCTCCTCCCCTTCTATCTGACCCTAGCCTATCAGATCTCATCAGGGTTGGCTACATTATCTTCCTGGCTGGCAGGCTGCACTCCACAACGGAAGGTGGTCAAAGTGCCAGCCATTGAGTTCATGTCAGAGACAGCCCCTGCCCACTTACTAGGGAACCAGATAGAAATTGAGCAACATATGGGATTCACCTGAGTAGGGGGTCTAGGTGTTCTCCATGCAAGTCCTTGATTAGAGCATCAGTCTCTCTAGGCCACCCTGGGCCCAGGTATTTTGGCTCTGTTGATCTCCCTGTGGAGCTCCTGTACCCTCCAGGTTTTTCTATCTCCCCCTTCTTCCATAAGGTTCCCTGTACTCTGCCCAAAGTTTGGCTATGAGTCTCAGCATCTCCTTTGAGACCGTGATGGGTAGAGTCTTTCAGAGGCCCCCTGTGGGAGGCTCCTGTTCTGTTCCCTATCTTTTCCTACTTCTGATGTCTATCCTGTTTCCCCTTCTTAGTGACGATTAAGCATCTTTCCTAGGGTCCTCCATGTTGTTTAGCTTCTTTAGGACTATAGATTTTCCTGTGTTTATCCCATATTATACGGCTAATATCCACTTATATATGAGTATATAACAGATGTGTCTTTCTGCTTCTGGGTTACTTTACTCAGGATGATCTTTTGTAGTTCCATCCACTTGCATGCAAATTTCATGATTTCCTTGTTTTTAATTGCTGAGTAGTATTCCATTATGAAAATGTACCACAATTTCTATATCACTTTTTAGCTGAGGGCCATCTAGGTTGTTTCCATATTCTGGCTATTATGAAAAATGCTGCTATGAACATAGATGAGCAAATATCCTTGCTGTACGGTTTCAGGTACATGCCCAGGAGTGGTGTAGCTGGATCTTGAGGTGACCCTATTCCTAATTCTCTGAGAAAGCACCAGACTGACTTCCAGGATGGTTGTACAAAGTTACAGCCCATATCAGCAGTGGAGAAGGGTTTTCCTTTCTCCACATTCTCTCCAGCACGCTTCGTCCCTTGAGCATTTTATCTTAGTCAGAGAATGTCATTTCTTTTTTAATTTATATTTTTCTTAATTACTGTTTATTCACTTTGTGTGGCAACTGTAGCCCCTCTCTTGTCTCCTCTCACTCTCACCCTACCTTCTTCTTCTCCTCCAATGTTCCTCCCCTATTCCAGTGAAAGAGGAGGTGCTCCTCTCCTTCCATCTGACCTTATCCTCTCAGGTCTTATCAGGACTGGCTGCATTGTCTTCCTGTGTGGCCTGGTAAGGCTGTTTCCCCCTAGGGAAGATGTGATCAAAGAACCAGCTACTGAGTTCTTGTCAGAGACAGTCCCTGTTCCCATTACTAGAGTACCACTTGGAGGCAGAGCTTCCATGGGCTATATCTGTGCAGGGATTCTGGGTTATCTCCATGAATGGTATTTGGTTGGGGTATCATTCTCTGAAAAGACCCCTGTGCCCAGATTTTTTGGTCTGTTGCTCTCCTTGTGGAGTCCTGTCCCCTTCTGGTCTTTTTACCTCCTCCTTATTTCATAAGATTCCCCCACTCTACCAAAATTTGGCTACGGGTCTCAACATCTGCTTTGATACCCTGCTAGGTAGAGTCTTTTAGAGGCCTTCTGTGATAGTCTCTTGTCTTCTTCCCTGCTTTCTCCATATTCCAATGTCCATCCCTTTTGCCTTTCTAAATGAGGATTGCTCATCTTACCCAGGGTCTTCCTTCTTGATTTGCTTCTTTAAGTGTACAGATTTTAGTATGGTTATCCTATATTAAATGTCTAATATCTACTTATAAGTGAGTATATATCATGTGTGTCTTTCTACTTCTGAGATACCTCACTCAGGATGATCTTTTCTAGTTCCCACCATTTGTCTGTGAATTTCATGATTTCCTTGCTTCTAATTGCTGAGTAGTAATATTCCCTTGTATAAATGTACCACAATTTCTGTATCCATTCCTTAACTGAGGGACATTTGGGTTGTTTCCAGCTCCCAGATATTACAAATAATCATGTAAAACAAAGAACACTGTCATCTGCCTCCAGATTGGGAAAGGATCTTCATCAACCCTATATCTGACAGAGAGTTAATATCCAGAATATCTAAAGAACTGATGATGTTAAACAGCAACAAATCAAGTAATCCAATTAAAAAAATGAGGTACAGAGCTAAAGAGAGAATTCTCAACAGAGGAATATTGAATGGCAGATAAATGCTTAAAGAAATGCTCAACATCCTTAGCTATCAGGGAAATGCAAATAAAAACGACCCTGAGACTTCACCTTACACCCATCAGAATGGCTAAGATAACCTAGAACCCTGACAATGCAGCCACTTCTGATGAGAACTGATAGACTAAGATCAGAAAGAAGGAGAGGAAGACCTCCCCTATCAGTGGACTTGGGGAGGGGCATGCATGCAGAAAGGGGGGAGGATGGGACAGAGAGGGGAGGAGGGAGGGGCTTATGGGGGGATACAAAATGAATAAAGTGTAATTAATAAAAAAATAGATCAAAAAAAATTCAGGTGACAATACGTGCTGGAGAGGATGTGGAGAAAGGGGAACCGTCCTCCATAGCTGGTGGGAATGTAAACTTGTACAACCACTTTGGAAATCAATCTGACACATTCTCAGACAATTAAGAATCATGCTACCTCAAAATCCAGCTATACCACTCCTAGGCATATATTCAAAATATGCTCAAGTATACAACGAGGACATTTGCTCAACCCTGTTTTTAGTAGCTTTATTTGTAATTCTTCAGTGATTATCCAAACCTTTACTATGAAATATAACCTCAATAAATGTGCAAAAACTATTTAAAATATGCTTTAAACTTTAAATAGATTTTATGTTTAAATTTTTTATAAATACAACTATAAGTTAAAGCAAAAGCTGTATCTTTAAAGTTGAATGACATTTGAAGATAACATCATCTGTTGATTATTACCACATAGATCTAGACTTTGAGATGAATCAAGAGAACCAAGAAGACATGATCACACCAAAAATGTCCTTGAATGTTTAAATCAGTTTTACTTATATTTGCTTTAATAGAAATTGCCCTGATAACCAGAACACTAATAGCTGGTGTATTTCAACAATATTATGTTGTTCAGCAATGCAAAGAAATGTAATGTCCATACAGATGTTGCTAAATTCATGGAGTCAAGTGAAATAAGATGATTTTAAAGCACCATGAGTAGTTCAAAGAGAAGCTGAATTAAATATGCTGTATTTTATCCTCATAATTGTAATTATAGGAAAAGATATAAAGATTATTTTTAAACCCTAAGATAGATATATACAGCAGTGATCCCGCTTCTGTGCATATGGCCAAGGGAAATAGAGCTGGCATACAAAAGAGATACTGTATTCTAATGTTTGCACAGCATTTTCAGAATAACTAACATCTGGAATCAGCATAGGAACCCATCCACAGAGATGGATGCAATGTTACCAGTGCTGATAAGGCAGTATTTTCTTGGCTCCCTGCTCTACTGTTAGAGCTAAACACTTACAAAAATATATGAAACAGTAATACCAAAGATACAAGGAATACAGAAGTTTGTAAAGCACAAAAGAAATATTTTTCTTAGTACCAGACCAATAACTATAAATTTTAGAAAAACAGTAAAACAAATATTTTAACTATTGAAAAGAACATATGATTTGAACTAAAAAAACAAAAATTATGACAGTTGATTAAGGTGAATATAAATTTATATTCATTTTTTGATTCATAAAATAAGTGATTTTCAACTGAGATAAATATCTTTATTATTTAATTAATAAGAAAAAAACACTTATGGGCAATCAAATATTGTCAATACTAAAATAAAACATAGTTATTAAAACAAGACCCTGGAAGCAAATCACTCACAATTTTAATTTCACGAGAAATCTGAAAAAGTCTTCCATATAAAATAGTAATTTTATATTCCAAAGAACTTCATGGATGACTGTAAAAATATTGTTCAATGTGTATATGTTAACCTTTAAATAGGCATATATTCAGCAAAGTGACTATTGTTTATTGACAATACACTGAATTCTTAAAAATAAGTGAAGATATCTAAACCATCAAACTCCAACCCATGTTTCCCCAAGGAAAAGAGACTAGGATGTAATGTCTGCAGGAAAATTTGGAAAAGCTTAACACAAAACTAAAGTCTCAAGGGAATAAGTTGAAAACCTTGAGACGCAGTCTCTTCCTGTTTCTACAGTCAGTGATCTTTGAGGCTGTCTGACTAAGACATCACTTGTCCTCAGCTTAGGTCAGTGTCCTCTGAAGGCAATCACTCCCTCACAGGAGTCCTTGCCAATTCATTGTTTCTTTCTCGTTTTGTAGAGAGAATGATTGTGTTCAAAAGTCTTCACCAGAAACTGTCTAAAGTAGAACTCAGTCAGATTTTATATTTAACCCTTACATTTACAGTTTTAGATAAAAGTTTGCCAAATAATAAGCAGGTCTAAATATAATTTCTTAATGTCTTCTTGCTATAGCTGGTTTCACATGGGTAAAGTTATTAAACTTTTTAGAGGTTAGTTCCAGGATGATGTGAATGAACTCAGAGAGTTGAGTTCTGTGTCCTGTTTTTTGAATGAGCTTCTGTAACCATCCCGACTAGAGAATTTCATAATGTGACTGAGGAAACTATAATGCGATGAAAATAAAAAATAAAATTATTTCCAAAAAAATTAAGTAAGTGAATATTAAATCTTTTGACACAAAAATGATAACTTGTGATGTAAGAACTTGGTTAATCTAAATTTTAACCATTCCAAATGTGAAGAGAAGGAAGGGGAAGGGCAGACGAGGAGAAATGGGAAAGGATGGTATGCATTTGCATTCAGGTGTTCATATTTTGCTAATAAACTCATTTGAAACTGAGGTACTGTGGAAACAATTGTTCACTGCAGCAGCAGCACTTCCCTGAGATTAAGAACTGGTGAACACTTTTCTTTGCACATGCATTTTGTAATATTTATGGATAATAATACTTATGTTATGAATTATTAAGAAATTATAGAAACTAAGCTGCCAGCAGCCATTGGAGAGAGCTACCAAGGGGCAGTAAAAACCAGGAGTTTCCAGCTCGCGTAGAAAGATATGGCCTAAGAAAAGCCAGATCTGCTGCTGCCAGCATCTCCTATGTGAGGACTGTAGCCTGTGCTGTGTAAAGTGCCTGCACATGACAAATCAGACAAAGGGGATTTCAAGCGCATCGAACAAAGGCAATTCCTTGGGCAACTGGACACATATACACATTAGCGTTATTTACAGCTCAGAATACTTCACCTCTAAAAAAAATGTTATGAAAAATTAAAAATGACCCAAGAGATATAATACCAATCTAAAATTAAGGTGGTACTTAGTTCAGAGGCATCTAAAAGGTCATTAAGTAGTCAATTGATATTAATAAATAGGACCTCTTGAAACTGAAAATCTTCTGTAAGGCAAAAGACATCATCAGTTTTACAAGAGGAAGCCTATAGAATGGGAAAGTATTTTCACCAACTCCACATCCAACAGAGGGATAACATCCAAAATATATAAAGAATTCAAAGAAGTAGACATTAAAAAGCCTTAAATCCATTAAAAATGGGGTACAGATCTAAATTGAATTTTCATTAGAGCAATCCCAAATGCCTAAGAAACACTTAAAGGAATGTTCAACATCGTTGACCATTAGAGAAATGCAAATCAAAACTACTTTGAGATTCTGTTTTACACGTGTCAGAATGGCTAAGATCAATAACACAAATGTCAGCTCATTCTGTCAGGGATGTGGAGCAAGGGAAACATTTCTCCATTGGTACTGAAAGTGAAAATTTGAAATCCATATGGTGTCTCCTCAGAAAATTGGGACTCAATAAACAGAAAGATCCAGCTATATTACTCCTGGGCATATATACCCAAAAGACACCCCAGCCTCCTACAAGAACACTTGTTCAACTATGATCATTGAGATTTTATTCATAATATCAGAAACTGAAAATAATCTAGATGTTCCTCAACCAAGGAATGGAAAATGAAATATGGCATATTTACACAGTAGATTACTACTTGGCTATTATAAAAATGACGTCATGAAATTTGCAGGCAAATTAATGGCACTATAAAAAACATCAGCCTGAGTGAAGCAACCCAAACCCAGAAAAACAAACACAGTATTCACTGGCTTGTAAGTAGATATTAGCTGTTAGCTAAATTAGAATCATACTCCAGAGACCCAGACAAGTTAAAGAGGTGATGTCTAGGGAAGAATCTTTGCTCTCCCTGTGAAGAGGAAATAGATCTTGTGGGAGGATCTGGCCAGGTGGGGATGAGAACAGGAAGGATCAGGATGAGGAGATGGGGTAGAGGGAGACAACTGGAACGGGGTCATTTAAGAGGTGATGTGGAAAATTCCTGGAACCAATGAGGGTGAACCTAGTGATGACTTCTAGTAAAGAAGGATAAGGAGCCTGAACTGGCCATCTTCTTTAAGCAGGCAAGGTCCACATTGGTGAGACAGACCCCAATCCAGACACAGAATTATACTCATGACTGCGAACACATCTGAGAAAAATATAGTGCACACATTACAATATCATTCTTCTTAGCATTTAAATTTGTGTAAACTCAAAATTTTATGATGGAGGAAGGAGATATATGAAGTAGAGTTTTAATGTGGAAAGTTTAAATATACAGAATAACCAAGAATGAATTAAAGAAGATGGATAAGATAATGTATGGCATTTATAAAACAATGTCAGTTTACAAAAGAATTTGCCTTGAGAAGTATCATCTAATGAGTCTTATTCTGTGTTTTATTGCTTTTACTTATACACCCTATTTCTGTCTCTATGTCTTTGTTCCTGTATCACTAGAAAAAGTCACTCAATAGTTTTATAAAATGGTAATTTTTGAAGCTTTAAATCCCAGGGAGTCCATTTCGTAAAACATCCCAAGTATTTATAGGCACATGAAAACCACCACCTAATACCCTGTTTATCATATAATTGCAGATTTCTTATAAATATAACTACAATACAATTGTAAACTATGTTTCAGATTACCAAGTAATAGAACATTAAAACTTGATTACGATTTTGTTGGTTATGAAAATGCAATAGCTAAGTATTAGTCTTATAAATTTGAGTTTAAATGCATAACTATAAACTAAGATAATCACAGCATGTATTAACATACTTGAAAACTTCAAAATCCTACAATCTTGAAACAGCCTCCAATTAGAGCAATCCCCAAATTTATGTGTTCATAAAGTAAGTACTTTACTCTGGGAAACCATTCTTTTTTTTTTTTTTTTTCTTTTTAGTTACATTTTGTTAACTCTGTGTCCCAGCTGTATCCCGCTCCCTCATTTCCTCCCCAACCCCACACTCCCTCCCTGATCTCCTCCCTGCCCCTTTCCAAGTCCACTGATAGGGGAGGACCTCCTCCCCTTTCATCTGACCCTGTTTTATCAGGTATCTTCAAGGCTGGCTGCAAAGTCCTCCTCTGTGGCCTAACAGACTGCTCCTCCCCTGGGGGGGGGGTCAAACAGCCTGCCCTTGAGATCCTGTTAGAAATAGTCTGTGTTCCCCTTACTTTGGAAAACTACTTGGTTACTGAGCTACCACGGGCCACATCCGAGCAGAAGTTCTAGGTTATATCCATAGATGGTCCTTGGTTGAGTGTCAGTCTCAGAAAAGACCCTGTGCCCAGATATATTTGGTCCTTGTAGAGCTCCTATCCTTTCCATATCATACTAACTTCCCTTCTTTCATATGATTCCGTGCACTCTGCCGAGGGTTTGGTTATGAGTCTTAGTGTCTGCTTTGAAACACTGCTAGGTAGAGTCTTTCATTCTTAAAGAGAACTATTGTTTGGTTTTGTTTTTAAGGCTTATTTTTTTTTTGACAGGTTGGCCTTAAACTTGACATCCTCCTGTCTCAACATCCCTAATTGTTGATATTACAGAAGTGAGCCATCAAAGCCCATTCCTTAAACTAAAATTTTCTGTTTTCTTTAGGCCAGCATTTGTAAATCCATTCATTCCTGCAAATATCTAATAACAATTTAAGATGAATAACTGACTTCGGTTTTAAAGCCTTCATCAGGCGATGACTCAATGGTTGAGTGCTGGGCCTGGCATACGTAAGGCCCTAGTGGCCAGCGCTAACAACATGAAAAGGTCTTATTTTGACATTTGTATTAGGTAATGGTTACCGACAGCCTCACACAAGGACACTGGAATAATTAATTAGTTAGTTTTCTCTTTATAGACCTATCTATACACTAGAAAGTGCATTTTTTTCTTATTAGTTACATTTTATTAACTCTGTATCCCAGCTGTATCTCACTCCCTTATTCCCTCCCGAATCCCACCCTCCCTTCCTCATCTCCTCTCTGCCCCTATCCAAGTCCACTGATAGGGGAGGACCTTCTCCCCTTTCATATGACTCTGTTTTATCTTCAGGACTGGCTGCAAAGTCCTCCTCTGTGTCCTAACAGGACTGCTCCTCCCTTGGGGGGTGGGGAGGCCAAAAAGCCTGCCATTGAGTTCCTGTTAGAAATAGTCCTTGTTCCCCTTACTATGGAAAACCAATTGGTTACTGAGCTATCACTGGCCACATCCGAGCAGAGGTTCTAGGTTATATCCACTCATGGTCTTTGGTTGAGTGTCAGTCTCAGAAAAGACCCTGTGCCCAGATATACTTGGTCCTTGTGGAGCTCCTATCCTTTCCACATCATACTAACTCCGCTTCTTTCATATGATTCCCTGTACTCTGCTGAAGGTTTGGTTATGAGTCTTAGTGTCTACTTAGAAAGTGCATATTATAAAAAATACTGAAGTTGGGCATAGAGGCATATACCTGCAATCCTAGCACATGAGAAATAGGGGAAGAAGGATTAGGAATCTAACCAATGTCATCATCATAATGAGTTAAGGTCAGCCTGTCCTTCATAAGGCCATGTCTCCAAAAGGTACAAAGAAAACAGGATACAGTTACTTGCTACAATTTTTTTGGTTTTTTTCAAGACAGGGTTTCTCTGTGTAGCCATGTCTGTTCTGGACTCACTTTGTAGACCAGGCTGGCCTTGAACTTACAGTGGTCTGCCTGCCTTTGCCTCCCTGAGCACTGGAATTAAAGGCATGTGCCACCACTGCCCAGCACTTGCTACAAATTTAAACCTGATTATACTCACGAGAACACAAATAAGAGTTTAGAACATTTTGCAAGACAACTGACTTGGACTCCACAAAACTCTCAATGTCTGCAAACACTGAAAACAGTAGGGGCAGTTCTGCTAAACAAGCACACAGGATCCTTTAGCACAGCAGTTCTCAACATGTGGGTCATGACCAACACCGGGGTTGCATATCAGCTATTTTACATTATGATTCACAACAGTAGCAAAATTACAGTTATAAAGTAGCAATAAAATAGTTTTATAAAAAAAAAAGAGAACTATTATTCTACTTAACAAATGTTGATATAAATTAATCAAATTAAGAATAGATGGAAGGATTTCATTATATGTTTTCAATATATTTTTTACTTCAGAGCCCCCTCTGTAATATCAGAGTTATTTTTAGTCCAGAGTGAGGCACCCAGCCTCCAGACCAGAGCAGTGCCCCCAGGCGCCAACTCAACCTAGGTGCACATTCTCCAGGTCCAGAGCAGAGCAATCAGCCTCTGGCCCAGAGACTTGCTGAGTGCACCTCCCACTTTCCCGGACAGAACTGTGCACCCCAGGATAACAGACTGAGTTTCCCTGTTGGGAGAAAACCCCACAGCTAGGGAATCAGCAGTTTCTTCAAGAGGACTGTACATGGAAATTTAGTGAGCAGGAGCACACTAAATTTATAACAAAAAAACCAGCAGTGGGGCAACTGTCTTGAGAAATTCTATGGGTAAGAGGAGATCCCCACCTGCCTAACATAGACCACAGCTACTACTCAGGGCTATAAACCTGAGGTGAGCAGTGGCAACTCCTGAGAAACACTGGCCATACAGTGACCATAACCAAAAAGCAGAGAAGGACTCCTTCAGGAAAAATCATCTTCCGGCCAAGGGGATACTCCCTACCTCAGGACTCCAGGAAGCACAGAAACTAACAGCCAACACCTAAATCAGCCCAATGGGTAGAGGTCAGCGTAAAGGCTCAACCAACAAAAGACAGAGCAATATGGCATCTCCAGAACCCAGCCATCCAGGGGCGAACAGCCCTGAACAATGCAGCATAATAGAAAATCAAGAAGATGACCTTACATCTATGTTGATGAAGAGAATAATAGAGGAAACAGATAAAATATGTAAAGAATTAGAGGAAGATAAAACCAAACAGATCATGGCTATCCGTAAAGAAATGGAAGAAGATAAAGACAAGCAGATTAGGGCCATCCGTGAAGAAATACGGGAAGATGCAGCCAAACAGCTTGTGGTCTTCAGAGAAGAAATAATTAAATCACTGAAAGAAATCAAAGAGACAGAGTTGAAGGAACTGAAAGAAAAAGAGGAAAATACAAGCAGACAGGTGAAGGAAGTAAACAAAACATCTCAAGATCTGAAGATAGAACTAGAAAAATTAAAGAAAACACAAATGGAGGAAATAATGGAGAGGAAGAATTTAGGGAAGAAAACAGGAACTACAGAGGTAAGCATAATCAACAGACTACAAGAAATGGAAGAAAGAATCTCAGGTGTAGAAGATACGATGGAAGAAATCGAAGTATCTGTCAAAGAAAATGTTAAATCCAAAAAATTCCTGACACAGACCGTCCAAGAAATCCAAGACAATATGAAAAGACAAAATCTAATAATAATAGGAATAGAGGAAAAAGAAGACTCCCTTCTCCAAGGCCCAGAAAATATTTTCAACAAAATCATTGAAGAAAATTTCCCCAAGTTAAAGGAGAAGCCAATAAGGATACATGAGGCCTACAGAACACCCAACAAATTTGACCAGAAAAGAAAATCCTCCCGCCACATAATAATCAAAACAGTAAGTATACAGAACAAAGAAAAAATACTAAAAGCTGCAAGGGAAAAAGGCCAAGTAACATATAACAGCAAACCCATTAGAATCACACCTGACTTTTCAACAGAAACTATGAAAGCCAGAAGGGCCTGGACAGATATCATGCAGACCCTAAGAGAACACAGATGTCAACCCAGGCTACTATACCCTGCAAAACTCTCAGTCCTCATAGACGGAGAAAACAAGATATTCAATGACAAAAACAAATTTCAACAATACCTACACACAAATCCAGCATTACAGAAGACACTGGAAGGGAAAATACAACCCAAGAAAATTAGCTTCTGTCAAGAAAACACAGGAAATAATTAACCTTACTACAGCAAAACAAAAGCAACCAAGCACACAACCTTATGAACACAGCCAATATCAAAATCAAAGGATCTAACAGCCACTGGTCATTAATTTCTCTCAACATCAATGGACTCAACTCTCCAGTAAAAAGACACAGATTAACAGAATGGATACGTAAACAAAACCCAGCAATCTGTTGCATACAAGAAACACACCTAAGACACAAAGATAGACATTACCTGAGGGTAAAAGGTTGGAAGACGACTTTCCAAGCAAATGGACCCAAGAAACAAGCAGGAGTAGCCATTCTAATATCTGATAAAATAGACTTTCAACCAAAATTAATAAAAAGAGATGAGGAAGGACACTTCATACTCATCAAGGGAAAATTCCACCAGGAAGACATCACAATCCTGAACATCTATGCCCCAAATACAAGAGCACCCACATTTGTAAAGCAAACATTGATAAAATTTAAACCACATATAGATCCCCACACATTAATAGTGGGAGACTTCAACACCCCACTCTCAACAAAGGACAGGTCAACAAAACAGAAATTAAACAAAGAAACAATATCTCTAACAGAGGTCATGAATCAAATGGACCTCACAGACATTTACAGAACTTTACACCCAAACACAAAAGAATTTACGTTCTTCTCAGCACCTCATTGAACCTTCTCCAAAATAGACCATATAGTTGGTCACAAAGCAAGCCTCAACAGATACAAGAAGATTGAAATAATCCCTTGTATCTTGTCTGATCACCATGGAATAAATCTGGACTTCAACAACAACAGAAATAGCAAAAAGTCTAGACACACATGGAAACTGAACAACTTGTTACTAAATGACAGCTGGGTCAGGGAAGAAATAAAGAAAAAAATTAAAGCCTTTCTAGAACTCAATGAAAATGAAGACACAACATACCCTAACTTGTGGGACACAATGAAAGCAGTGCTAAGAGGAAAGTTCATAGCACTAAGTGCCTTCAAGACGAAAATCGAGACAGCTCATTCAAGCAACTTAATGGCCCACTTAAAAACCCTAGAAAAAGAAGAAGCAGACACAACAAAAAGGAGTAGACAGTTGGAAATAATCAAACTCAGGGCTGAAATCAATCAATTAGAAACAAATAAAACAATTCGAAGAATCACTGAAACCAAGAGCTGGTTCTTTGAGAAAATCAACAAGATCGACAAACCCTTAGCCAAGCTAACTAAAAGGCAGAGAGACACCACCCAAATCAACAAAATCAGAAATGAAAAGGAAGACATAACTACAGACACTGAGGAAATCTAAACAATCATTAGGACTTACTTCAAAAGTCTATACTCAACAAAATTTGAAAATCTAAATGAAATGGAAAATTTTCTTGATCGATTTGACTCACCAAAGCTGAATCAGGACCAGGTAAATCAATTAATTAGTCTTATATCTGCCAAAAAAATAGAAGCAGTCATCAAAAGTCTCCCATCCAAAAAAAGCCCAGGACCAGATGGCTTCAGCGCAGAATTCTACCAGACCTTCAAAGAAGAGCTAACTCCAATTCTCTTCAAACTATTCCACAAAATAGAAACAGAAGGAACATTACCAAACTCATTCTATGAAGCCACAGTCACCTTGGTACCTAAACCTCACAAAGACTCAACAAAGAAAGAGAATTTCAGGCCAATCTCCCTTATGAACATTGATGCAAAAATACTTAACAAAATACTTGCAAACTGAATCCAAGAACACATCAAAGATATTATCCACTATGACCAAGTAGGCTTCATCCCAGGTATGCAGGGGTGGTTCAATATACGGAAATCCATCAACATGATCCACCATATTAAGAAACTGAAAGAAAAAAACCACATGATAATCTCCCTAGATGCTGAAAAAGCATTTGACAAAATCCAACATCCATTCGTGTTTAAATACTGGAGAGATCAGGGATACAAGGCACATATCTAAACATAGTAAAGGCGATATACAGCAAACCTATAGCCAACATCAAACTGAACGGAGAGAAACTTAAAGCAATCCCACTGATATCAGGGACAAGACAAGGCTGCCCACTGTCTCCATATCTCTTCAACATAGTGCTGGAAGTCCTTGCTAGAGCAATAAGACAGTCGAAGGAGATTAAGGGGATACAAATTGGAAAGGAAAAAGTCAAATTATCACTATTTGCAGATGATATGATAGTATATATGAGTGACCCCAAAAACTCTACCAGGGAACTCCTACAGCTGATAAACACCTTCAGCAAAATGGCTGGATACGAAATTAACTCAAAAAAATCAGTAGCCCTCCTGTATACAAAAGACAAAAGGGCTGAGAAAGAAATCAGAGAAACAACACCATTCACAATAGCCACAAATGACATAAAGTACCTTGGTGTAACCCTAACCAAGCAAGTCAACGACTTATATGAAAAAAATTTCAAGTCTCTGAAGAAAGAATTAGAGGAAGATATGAGAAGATGGAAAGATCTCCCATGCTCATGGCTTGGCAGGATTAACATAGTAAAAATGGCATTCTTACCAAAAGCAATCTACAGATTTAATGCAATTCCCATCAAATTGCCAACATAATTCTTTACAGATCTGGAAAGAAAAATTCTCAACTTCATATGGAATAACAAGAAACCGAGAATTGCTAAAACAATCCTCTACAATAAAAGATCTTCTGGAGGTATCTCCATCCCTGATCTCAAGCTGTACTATAGAGCAACAGTTATAAAAACTGCATGGTACTGGCGTAGAAACAGAATGGTGGATCAATGGAATCGAACAGAAGACCCAGAAATAAACTCACACACTTACAGACACCTGATTTTTGACAAAGATGCCAAAACCATACAATGGAAAAAAGATAGCAGATAGCATCTTCAACAAATGGTGCTGGTCCAACTGGATGTCTACATGTAGAAAAATGAAAATAGATCCATACTTATCACCCTGCACAAAACTGAAGTCCAAGTGGATCAAAGACCTCAACATAAAACCAGACAAATTGAATTGGCTAGAAAAAAAATGTGGGGAATACCCTAGAACTCATTGGTACAGGAGAAAACTTCCTGAACACAACACCAACAGCACAGGCTCTAAGAGCAACAATCAATAAATGGGACCTCATAAAATTGAAAAGCTTCTGTAAAGCAAAGGACACCGTCATCAAAACAAAGCAACTGCCTACAGATTGGGAAAGAATCATCACCAACCCTTTATCTGACAGAGGACTCATATCCAATATATATAAAGAACTAAACAAGCTGAAAAGCAACAAACCAAGTAATCCAATTAAAAAATGGGGAACAGAGCTAAAGAGAGAATTCTCTGTGGAGGAATATCGAATGGCAGAGAAGCACTTAAAGAAATGCTCAACCTCATTAGCCATTAGGGAAATGCAAATCAAAACAACCCTGAGA